>NC_056728.1:1865770447-1865980447 GCF_019279795.1 Protopterus annectens | reverse complement strand
TCTCAGTCACCATAACTCTCAACCTCTTAGCACAAAAATCTGGACAAAGCTCACAAGTGGTGGTGGCTATGGACTTTAGGCTATATTTACCCTGTACTGAAGGTACAGGTATTGAGCCTGAATACTTCTAGCCACCAGGTGTATTAAATGGGGGCATTTACACACACACATACACACACACACTCACACACACACACACACACACACACACACACACACACACACACACACACACACACACACACACACACACACACACACAAAACACCTTAGCAGCTAGAAATAGATACCAGTGACAAAGAATCATAATGGTAAAAGAAGAGTAATAATTCTCACCCGTCAAATTCATGTACTTTGCCAGACAAAAATAACATACTCTTCCTGTAACCTTGGACTCTCTATGTTAACCAGGTAAGCGAGGGGATGACCTGGGAACAGTCTGGTTAAGTGATTTGCTCAGAGCTGCACAGTAGGCAAATGGAGATGAAGGGAATTAAACCTGTACTCTCTTGTCAACAGGAAGCAGCTCATTAACAGTTCAAGGTCTCCATCCTTAACTGCCACACTTTTCAGAAAAAAAATGGAATGATTTTAACTGTTAAAAAAGCATGCAATGTATGTGCCATTTGGGTTGCAGAATCATAAAAATAGTCTTTGTGTAGGTACAATTAATCTGCAGACCCATAAAAAGCCTCTTAGAGAATATAGTACAAAAACATACACTCTATTGGAAACATACATGAAAAACAATTTGTTTAGATGCTATTCCTCACTGTTCCAAAGATCTTTTTGTAAAACACCTGCATGTTATCCTTTTAAAATATTTTCTGCCAGAATAATTAGGACTACTTTTTTTTTTTAGAAGGGGTCTTAACTTTTAGACTTGCACCTTTTCAGTGAAAGCAAGGATCTCAAAACTTTAGCTAATAGGCACTGAAATAATGATGATACTTGTGAATGCTCAGCAACAGAATATTACAAGTGGAATAGAATGAAATACTTGTCCCAAGTAGGAATATGGCCAAAAACAGCAGTACATGAACAAGCAGGGCCATTCCACTGCAGTCATACCGGCCGTGGCAGTGAGGAAAGGAACACCTCCACTTCTTTAAAGGAGTGTTTCAGTAACATGGTTGGTGACAAAGCCATAACAAAGCTGTAACAGATACCACCTGCGGGCTCACTGCAGTCATGATAAATTAAGAGATAAGAGACAACGCACAGCAAAAGTGAAACCTCCACCCTCCCATCTGATATTTTTTTAAAACATGAACGTGAGTTCATAGAAAAATCAAACCAGCTTACCCTGAGAGGCTAGTTTAACACTCTACAGTCTCCAATGTAACACCAAATCAGTCAGGTTAGGGTCTTTCAGCTTCACTTGTAAATGAGATACGAGTTCTCTCTACAGATGAATCCTTTTTTAAATGTACCTGTCCCTTACTAAAACACTAAAAGATCATATAAATCTAAGTCAGTCACTAGCAGTCAGTCAGGAAGTCATTGATTGCAAAAAATCCATTACCTACTACCACCCATGAGTCAAGGCTCAGAGTTGATCACTAAAGTGTCTCAAACTTGAAAGCATTTTCTTGCAGATTCAAAACAGTATGCAATGCAAGAGGTAATTTTTACTCTATACCCAGAGTTGCATCATCGCCATTTAAGCCACATTCACTACATTTCTATTACACAGACACACACACATACACACACACACACACACACACACACACGCACACACACACACAAAAACACACATACATACATACACACACAAGCATACATACATACATACATACACACACACACACACACACACACACACACACACACACACACACACACACACACACACACAAGCATACATACATGTGCACACACACACTCATACATACACACATACAAACACACACAGACACTCAAACACACACACACACACACACACACACACACACACACACACACACATACACAGTTCCTTACTTGTTCACGCTGCCGTTCCAAATTCTGAACATAAATAAAATAATCCAAGAATGCTGCCCAGACTGATTGCTTGCTGCCTCTGGCCCACCAATAATCCCCATTAGAAAACTGCTGTCCGTTCCCGGCTTCCCGCTCGCATTTGACCAGCCAGAAATGTGCATGATGTGAGCTCCTTGAGCTCAATTCCGACTGGCTGGTAGGCCTGATTGAGCTGACGTCATTGCACACATGATGACGTCAGCTCAAACAGCGCGAAAATTTAAAAAACTTTAAAATCAACAGAAAAAAATCGGAAATGAAGGGGTGCCACTCGGGAATTGTAGCACCCCTTCATTTGGACCCCAAAACTCTGTAAAATCCGAGTAATTCGGTATGGTTGGGAGGTATGTTAAGGAGGCCCCAGCCAGCAGCACATTCAGGTAGTGGATCTAACACTACTGTTCCACCTTTACAGCCGGAGATGGGTTCTTCAGCTGTTAGTGGTTTGGATTCAGCTTCTGTGAAGGTTACAACTATTGTGGCTTTTTCTGCAGAGCAATCCAGCTCTAAAGATGATGTCATGGTGTGCCCTATAGGTTCAACACATGGCTCTAGCAGTGCAGGAGTAAGTATGAATAAGTTTTTCTCTTTTTTACAAAGAGATGTCAGTTGGAAGGAGAAAAGGAAATGCAGCAGGAGCAGGGGATATCAGACATGCAGCAGAGGGCGATGTATGGTTCGGAAGTAACATTGGCCTGTCTTTCTGTGAGTTCTAACAGTGAAAATGTACTTTCTTCACATTTTTTTCATCTGAAAGTGTACAAGAACCAAGTTCTGTTGCTGTTCACTGGGTAATTCTATCTCAGTTTATAACTTGTCTGATTTTAGCATTTCTGATGAGCATGTTAAACTGTTGAAATTAGGACTTAATTTCTAGCCCTGGGGGGTGAATGTTGCAAAAACTTTGATAGAACTCAAGCTCTATACTCGTAAGTTAAATTTAAAATATATATTGAATGATGTTGGTCATAGTAATTGTAATTTTTTGTCAAATCCATCCACGTTTAATCCTGGTTTAGTGTATACTGTAAAAGCCTTTGAGGCTTTCTCTGAAAAAGATATTAGAAGTATGTTACAAAATCAATACAGAAAAATGATTTATAACTTAAACCTTAATGAAAAGAAAGCTTTGAATGAACTTATTTCTAGGAAAGACTTAAGGTTTATGAAGGCGGATAAAGGTGGGGCTATTGTCATAATGAATTTCACTGACTACATAGAAGCTATGGAAATTATGTTAGCAAATGTATTGGAGTACAGGAAAGTCATGAAGTATGAAATTGTTAAAAGTTATGCCTGTATCCACAGCACTTTATATGACATGTTCATGAACTCTGAAATAACTAGGGGAAATGTTTGAATTTTTATGTGTGGATAATCCTAGGGAGGGTGTAATATTTGGAATTCCCAAACTTCACAAAAGTGTTGAAAAACCTCCACTCAGACCTATTATATCAGCCTAAGGAAGTTGTACTGACTGTATTTCTTTGTATTTAGATTCAGTGTTGAACCCAATAGTTAAGCAGCTTCCTTCTTATGTAGCTGATTCTTGGGACTTTTTGGACCAGCTTAGGTCCTTTTTTCCTTTGTCAGTCTTTAGGTTGGAAAACTTTCACTGTTGATGCTGTTTCCCTATTCACCTGCATCCCTAAAGATGTTGGGATTGATCATGTAAGATGGTTTATGGGGAAGCATACAAGTTTAAGTAACAACAGTATTATTACGTACACTGCTTTGTTAGATTTATTATTAGACAATGTGTTTTTGTTTAACAAGCAATTTTATAAATGACTACAAGAGGTGGCCATGGGGGCCACTGTTGGTCCAACCTATGCAAATTTGGTATTAGATTGGAGGGACATGGAAATACTACCACACATTGATTATTCAGAGCAAATAATGTTTTATAAAAGATTTGCAGATGATTTGTCCTTTATAGTTTATAAGGACAACTTTAATGTTAATTAGTTTGTGGAGCTTTTAAGTGCTAGTGCAGCATTTTTAAAGTTTGTGGTGGGGGAAATAGGCAACAAGGTTTCCTTTTTGGATGTTAACTTGACAATGGACACTAATAAGAATGTGTTTTTGAGTAGTATTCATTGTAAGAATACATTTTGTAACAGCTTTGTCGATTTCAAGAGTTGCCACCCTAACTTTATGAGAAAAAATATTCCTAGAGGACAGTTCATTCGAGCAACTTGAATGATAGTGGAAGACTGTGTTTTTTGAAGGAAATTAACCTCATAAAAGAGTTGGTTCTAGAAAGAGGTTATCCTGGAGACCTACTTGAAAATATGGCTCAAGAGGTCATTCATAGGAGACAGACACATTTTCCTCCTATTCTGTTAAGAGGTTTTGTTAAAAAAGCTTAGAATGTAGCATCTAGTGGCACACATATAAAAGAGAGAGGTGCAGAAGGTCCCAGATTTTGTTTGGGCATGAATGTAGACAGTAATTACATCCATCAGATTATTAGTGAGAATTGGAAAGTAGTTACGGGTAATGCAGATTTATCTAAAGTTCTTGGAGAAGGCCCCCATTTTGTTTATAAGAAAAATCTAAATTTTAAACATTTGTTAAAAAATAATAACTTTGGGCCAACCCTTACGTCTGGTGAAACTGGGGGTATGTTCAAATGTTCAGGGTGCAGGACATGTAGATTTATTTCTGAGGGTCCCTTTGTGTTCCTGGAACATCTACTATACCCATCCCTGGAAAATTGAGCTGTAGTACAACAGGGGTAGTGTATCTTGCAATGTGTTCAACATGCCCAAGTTATGTTGGCATGGCCATCAGGAGTCTAAGGAAACGGGTATTAGAGCACTTGTATGCTATAAAATCAAAAAATAGTAATAATGCCATTTTTAAGCATTCTTTGACATGTTCTAACTGGAATAAATGTACTTTTTCTATAGTAGAAGTTGTTAAGCATAACCTTAGGGGAGGGGATTTTAGAAATTATGTTGAACAAAGAGAGGCAAAATGGCAGATTAAACTTGTTTCTTATTTATCCCCTGGTCTGAATGATATGGTGAACATAAAATGTTTCTTAAAGAATAGGAAAATTATTAAAGTGAATATACAGGGGTGAATGCCCTTGTGTTTTAAACTGTGTTAACTGTGTGGACACTTTGAGTCGTACATTTTTTGTAGCATGCCTTTAAATGTTTTTATGTATTTAATTGACTTGTTAATGAGATGACCTGATTGGTTAAATGTTTTGAATGGTTTAAAAGTGATTTGGAAGTGTATTTTATCATTTCTGATTAAGTCTTTGGGACGAATAGTGAACATTAAATTTTAACTACGCTAAAAAAGAACTTTCTCAGTTTCTCCAGTGCTTTTCTTGGTGGAGTTTGTGGGGGGGTTTTTTGTACTGTGGACACCTGGCCTGCTTGTGTGCTGCTTTTTTTTATATAGCACAAATAGGATAGGACCACCACGATATAAAACATAAAACAGACATACACATTGCTGCTTTTTTTCTTTTTTTATTAATTGTTTATGTTTATGGAAGGGGCAAGCCTCCCAGCACCCCTCATACCCCCAGTAAATTATATATACCAACCCAGAGATCGCACTACAGTGAAGAAAAGGGTACATTTTCTGCTCCTCACTGTACTGCGATCTCCATTCAAAAGCTTCAAGTTTTCAAAAAACTCAGTCATATTGTCTTGACCATATGAATTTCAAGATTCTGAAAACTCAAGCAACTGATATTGATACACACGTGCACACACACACATATATGCACACACACACACACACACACACACACACACATATTAATTTATACTATTAGCAGTTATTTCTCTGTACACTCAGTCATAACACTGCAGATGATTTTGTCCTGCAAAGCTCATGCCACACATTATTTTTTATTTAAAATATATTTTTCCTGATGTGTTCTTTCTTGAACCAAGCCTTCACATTGTCATCACATATTATTTTTTATTTAAAATATATTTTTCCTGATGCGTTCTTTCTTGCACCAAGCCTTCACATTGTGATCATTTCCTATCCAATCAGATCTGAGGCTGTCCATTTTCTGTCCTTAATCTTACTCCTAGTGTCTGGTTATCATGTTCAGAGACCCAAGGCCTGCTGCACTTTCTCCCATGTACATGCATGATGCATCAGCCCGTCACTTCCTCTGGCCATAACCAGCTCATCAAGAACTTGGGACTCTCGCCAGTCCCAAATCATCAGAGTACAGTCCAGCTTTATCCCTCTGTGTCATGCAGCCATTTCATGTCAGAAATTCTGATGACATCGAGCCTTGTGTTATATTTGTCTCAGTTTATCGCTATGTTTTTTTTTTTTTTTTATCATTACTCATTTATGGAAGTTAGTTATATTTTTCACAAACTCTGTATCAGATCTGTAAGTAGGTTAATAAAACACATTGTTTCAGGATAGCTAAGTAAGAGATACACTCTACGTATACTTCAAAAGTCTATCAAAGACTGACTCAACCCTTTCCTTAGCGTCACATGACACCCATTTAGCCATGCCTCTCAACCTGCAGACACTGAAAATAGCTCCAAAGGTCCATGAAAAGTAGGTGTGTCCAGTCAAAAATCTGGAGTCTAATCTACATAAAATATAAATAGCAAATAACTCTTCCTGCTTTCATTAGGAGCATAGGATCCTACTCAGAAACAGGTTTAAAGAAACAGTAACAAAAATGATTGAAAAATATAAGCACATTATCAAAAAGGTAGTGTAAAATGTGTAGATGTTAAATAATGGTATTTCAGTTCTACCACACAAGGTCATTTGTTTCTGCTTCCAAAAAAGGAAAAAAAAAAGATGTCATCTTTCTTTAAATTATTTGTGTCACTAATGTGTTAGCTATGTAGTGTGTGTGTTTTTTTTCTTTGTGTACTATCCAGCTTCAAAAATCACGTGTGTTGAGGGGGATCTAGAAAGTTGTGTGAAGGGGTAAAGCAAGCTTGAAAATTGGGATATACTTCCAAAAATGGGTATATCACGTGCAAGAGTAAATTAGGCCTGAAAATCAGAATATTCCTCCAAAATAGGGAAAGTTAAGAAGTCTGCATCCATCTATGCCACTTCCTTCAAGTTACATTACATTAGTTACATATTCTGTATGTTACATCCCCTTATACCAAAGACGATTAGCATTTTCCTTAAGAAAATGCTAATTTTATACTTATGCACATCACTTAACTATATTACACTGCATTTAATTATGTGAATCAAGTGAAAATTCACAACAGCTATTTGACACAATTATAACTTGTATTAACACAGTCCAATCCTTGTTATCAGAGTGATTTCAAGATGAGATAACCATATCTTCAATACTTACACTCAGTACAGACATTTTATTACAGTCATTGGCCTAACTGCTACCACTAACTCAGTGGCATTGTTGGTTGAAGCCTAAGGTAACACTTGTTAATCTGACATATCCTGAATGAATTCAGGACTGGCACTACATATGAAGAAGTTTCTGAATACTTCAATAAGTCACTTTATATACCACGTTTAGTTTCAGTTATTTGATGAAAGCCTAAGTTTGTGTCAGGCAGTTTCTAAAGATACCTTGTATTTCCATATCTAGCTATATATTTATCTAGAGCAATAGATCTTGCTCCATAGGTTCATAGGTTCATAGTTTAGTACTAAGCTAACTGCCCTTGCGAGCCATTTTAAGCCTAGCCAATGATCCCTTGTGAGATTCAAACCCTGCACCTTGTGTTTGTAAGGCAAACATCTTAGCCATTTAGCCACACTCCCAACACACGTGTATTACACAAATAGATAGTTATTAAATAGTATCTCGTTGGACTACATACAGTCTGGGAAACTGAGCAATGATCACCTTAAGATGTCCTACTGCCTCTGTTTTGACACCAAAATTGCATATGAAAGTCAAATGCTGATGTTTTTGTCCAGAATCCATAATCTTGGTGTGAACCATGATGGCCGACAAACATTCCAGAATCAGGCATCTGCCATCATTGAGTTCTGCTGTCACTACTTGAGGGATTGAGCCCGTACTAAGTTTATTCCATCAGAAGATTTACTGCTGGTTGTACAGACTTGGGTCACCTATTATATAGACTACTATGATGACATTTATGCTTGTCAGTTTGCAGTAGATACAGACTTCTACAGCAAGGTTTCTTCCTGGATATAGCAACCCACACATTTATTTCATTAGCTGCACTGGCATCCTGTTGAGTGTAGAATTACCTTTAAAGTGTCGGTGCTCACTTTCCAAGCTCTTCACAGTCCATACCCCACCTTTTGGTGCTTTAGCAGCTTTTTCAGATCCTTCAGTCACCTACCTTGGAGCTACTGGTTATCCCTAGGATTAACTTGAGTCATATTGTCCCAGTTCTTTCTCCTACTGGGTTCCAGGCTTGTGAGGTTTTTCCATCATGGCAGCTTCAAAACATATCTTTGATCAGGGTTTTAAGACATGTTTTAAGTGGAACATTTTTAATAAGAGCTTTTGTAACCCTTTATTTTATAGCATCAGTTTGTATTAATTTATTTATTTATTAACCAGAGTAAGTGGACTAGTTCTCAGAACTTTTTCAGCCACTACTCAGGCCACAACAGCCAGAGCAAATGCAACATATATGTGGGCAATTTATGGTAGCCAAAGAAAAAGCATGTTTCTGAGAGGTGGAAGAAAGCTTGAGTACCCAGAGAAAGTATGCAGACATAAGGAGAACATGCAAAACTCCTCACACACAGTGACTGGTTGTCAGAAATTAATCCAGAACCCATGGGAACCTTTGTTGTTGCTCATTATGGTTTTAGTTAGTTCATGCTTATCCTATGTAATAATGTATCTAGTCTCTCTGCAGTGGAAACAAAATCTGA
The DNA here is from genome assembly GCF_019279795.1 of Protopterus annectens. Lineage (NCBI taxonomy): Eukaryota > Metazoa > Chordata > Ceratodontiformes > Protopteridae > Protopterus > Protopterus annectens. The sequence continues at coordinate 1,865,971,558 of NC_056728.1, read as the reverse complement.
CTGAGTGACTGGTGAATATCCCATATTTGCAACCAACTCTGCAAATGTTTTAGTTGTTTTTTGTTGACCAGGTTAGAACCACTAGAACCACTAGGCTAGTAACCTCTTTTCAGGGGAGACCCAAGTTTGACATATGCATCAATACTTTCTGTGGGACCCTGTAAAGTAATGACAACTCAAATGGTTGTTGTAGTGTATTTTTTAAGCTCATAATAACACTGACATTTCTCTCTCATCACTACAACATTCTATCTCTCTACCTCCCAACATTCAGAAGTATCATAAACTTTAATGGCTTCTTTCCTTAAACTTTAATGGCTTCTTTCCTTGTGACATGCAGAAACATAATGCACTGCAGTTTTGAAGGGCTCTTGGATGTTCCAGTTACAGTGAGAAGTAAATCATATTTCTAGATCCTCATTTTCCATTTCTCAGACAAATTACCATGCAGAAAAAGATTTCATCAAAGCTGTAGTTACATCATTTCTCAAAAAGATGAAAGGTTTTGTTTTGTTTCACTTCTGATTTTATTTTTGTCACCATGTACCATTTGTAATTCAAAATTACAAAATAAGGAATGGGTATGTAGTGGTGTGTTGCCAGCTCTATTAGCTTTACTTTCAGATCCCACAGTAGTGTAGAAGAAACCAGACTGTGTGATTTAGATAGTGATATTCGGAACAATGCTAATGCTAGCAAACATCTAAAGAAACATACCCATACAGTACAGAAAGCCATCCATGCACACCTTTAAAAATTGTATTTCTGAGCTCACATATAGTGGACAGCATATGAGAGACACTGACGGGTTATCTTTTCTTCGATTGATACATACGTGACCAAATCATATTAATGTCAGCATTGCATTTCTAAAATGGTGCTTTTCTCCAAATTCTCCCAAGATAAGAGAAAAACTAATATTTATTTATTTAACTGATTTAGAAAACAAAATTGGACAGTGCAGTGGTGCAGAGTTAGCATTGTCACCTCACAACAAGAGGTTTGCCAGTTTGATTCTTGGCTGGGGTGGCTGGGGTGCCTTCTGTACAGAGTCTGCATGTCCTCCCTGTGTTCATGATGGTTTCCTCCCACATTACAAAGGCATGCATCTGAAGTGTTCCTCCCTGGGCCTATGCTGAAAATTGGCTCCTTTCCAAATTGGCCTTTCTCTGTAAACAAATGTTAAATACAATTAAAAAATCATGGGTAAGCTCATTGGACAAGTACCCCTTTTCAAAGGTGACCAGAAAACTGTCTGGTTAAGTGACTCACTCATAGACATATAATTTGTAAGAAGAAGCTGATGGAGTCAAGCCTAGAACTAGAGGATAAAGCATATTAGCAGCTCACAGACTTGGCTAAGCTGACAGATTTATTTTTATTTTATATATTTGTTAACTAGAGAAGCCCAGTGAATAAAGTGTCACTTTTCAAGGGCGACTATGGAGCACTGTTTGGTTAACTGACTTGTTCAGGGTCACACAGCTGGCAAAAGGTGATTGAAGGAATCACACCCTGTGCCCATTACTACAGAAAACGGCCCATTAACAGCTCAAAGCCTTAATACTCTGTGCTAACTGCCAAAAATACTAGGAATTTCACACAAAAAAAACTGTCATCTTTTCTCTGAGTAATAGAATCCTCAGCGGTATCTACATTGAATAAAGTTTGGTTACCTCTCCTGCATAAAACACCCGTTTTAGACAAATTTCCTATTACAAATCCTGTACATTCTAGGTTGAATGTCTAACATCTTTGGGAATCAGACAGTGACAGTTAAGTTTGTTCATAATAACACAACAAATTTTACTAATATTTTAGCACTTTATGATTCTTTGTAGCCAAAGCAAAGACTTCACATAGGTGATAAAGTAGAAAGCCTAAGGAAAGTGCAGTATGCTTATGCATGACTAAAGATTTCACAGTTTTAAGGCAATGCAAAATCATGCTAAGTATTGCACATGGACAGTATCCTCCCCTGACATCCCAGAGGAAGAGTACATAAAGTATTATAATTACTAACCACAACATAAATGAAAAGGAACCTGGAAGTACCTCATAGTTGTTCTAGCAACATTTTCTGAATGGTAAAAAGTGATGTGATTCTTTGTATTACATTTGTAAATCAAAACCAGCATTTTTTTCTAGGTGGCAAAGCTCCTCCCTCCATGGTGGGTGTAGCACCTTCTAAGCTCATTTTATTTACATAAACAACTCTGAGGTTGCTGCATCTTGGGAAGTGGAAATTTTCCTGTAGAGGTAACCTCTGCTGAGGAATGTGTAACTCTGCCAAGTGTGCAGTTGTCCAGCTCTGCTTCAGAACAAATGAATAAAAAAAAGGTACACTGGGATTAACCTTGCTAACAAAAAGCAGGAACATTTTAATGTGCTGCATAGATAGCCAGTTAACATCTTTTGAGTATGTTGTAGAATTTTGGAGTCTCACATCTTTACAATGACATAAACAAGACAGTAACTTCATGGGTGTACAGTAGAATAGAGTGGCCATTGGAGCCCTCACCAGCACAATACTGGAGATGGGAAATTTGAAACAAAAGTGTGAAAAAACAATGGAACTGAAATGGGAGCAGTAATCAATTCATTTTTCAGTACCTCAGCATTAAATAAAATGTATTCCTTCCACTCTGAAAACTGAGTTAAACACTCTAAACAGGCATTGTACAACACTGTTTTATTTCACTTCATTAACCAAGTTAGAACATTGAGCTGAAAGCTTCCTCACACGGGGAAAACAGTTTCAATTCTATGGCACAAGCTCAGAGACAATTTATTCAAGTACTTATCAAACTAAATATACTGTCTTTAGAAGAGTTATGGAGTTAACCCGCACTGGCATGTGGTGACTATGCATTCTCTACCAGATATTATCCATACATCAGAAATTAATTCCAAACTAAAAGTCAGCAGAAACGTTCACTGTGCCAGCAAAATAATTTTATATGTTAGAGCTGTACTAGTAGCATGTATTTTAGATGATCAAGTAATGGTTAAGGTGTTTAACTCAGAGACACAAGGTACAGGGTTTGATTCTCACCATTGAAGGGAAATCGGCTAGGCTTTTAAAAAGGCCTGTGAACAACCCTAGATGGTTTCTGCATACAAATAAATCTAATACAGTATTTATTTAATGAGCCTTAAATTTACAAAAGTCACACCGCAGGCCATAAGACTGTACTTTATGATGGTGCTCAAGGGGTATAAAAATAATTTGAGAATGAAGCAGGTGAGCAGTTTGAAGGCATTCTGAAGATCATGGTACAAAAGGACTTTACTGAAGATACAAAGGCTAACTCAATAGAATGTTCTTCTAAAATACGTCCGATGAAATGTACACAGAACAAGGCAAAATGTGCAGCTAAAATCTGATTGCTCATCTAGAAACAGAAATCAATAAAGTTTTTGATCAACTTATCAGGGTACTTGTGCAGTGATGAAACAAGCTTGCAAATTAGAATAAATCTGAAGATAAGTAAGCAAGTACAAGATGTTTTATGTGTAATTAGTAGCTCTCTGTCACTGAATAAACCATGAACTGAAGCATTGTAAGCAAGGTAATGAAGAGTTTGTTGAAGCTGAACATACAAATGAAGTAAAGCTGATTACTCCTGATTGATTGATTGAGTGATTGATTGATTGATTGATGTTTTCACTATTTTTTAGCATCCTTTAACATTTGCCAGAAGAAACCCTTCTGAAAGGGGGCTGAAGTTATCAGCAAGGAGCCACATGATTATATTTGAAGATGACTATTTTGGCTAGATTATTGGCTATTCTCTGTAGGTTGCTGCTGAAGAAACGTATCCCAAGTACTGGATTTAAGCTTGAAGGTAGCTGGATATTTTTGGAAACAGATAACACAGGTATGTAGCTATGCTAAGAAGGCAAGATCCTTTAGGTTTACATCCGTTTTCAATTACTAATGATTATCTTTGCTTTTCTCTCATGTCAAAAGAGTGACAAATAAATGTTTATACCATCCACTGTTAAATGAAAAAAACTACCTTATAATTTTCTTATACATCCATCACTGTTTTCCCTTTATCTCTCCTAATTTGATAACATAGTATTTTACATTTCTTTTCTACCTTATTATTATCCCCAAGAACCATGAATGTTTCCATTACAGGGCACCCATCTCTGCTTTGCAGTAATTTTTATTTAATAAGTTTACCTAGCACCTCATAAGTCTTCAAGTGTTCCTCTTGCACTATTTTAATCTCCTCCTCTACAGTGCCTCCATTTTTCTGACATCATTTGAAAATAAGTCATTTTCAGATTAATACTCATCCAGCTGGGGAGTAAAGATTTATCTCATGTTGAAGTCGCTCCTGTCCTCCCCTTCCCTCCTGTCTGTGGCAGGGATTGTACCAGACAGAAGTATGAAGGAGCTGTTTGGTGTTGGTCACAACAACATCTGATGGCCATCTGTTGGAGCACTACAGGTCAAAAAAGGTGCCATTTCTGTTTGTGCTCCCCTTACATTATACCGCAGCCCTTCATGGTCTGCGGCACTACTGTGATGTTTTAGAAGTTAAAAAGCTGCTAATCCACCCTAAAAAGATGTCATTGCTAACTTTATTTTATTACCAGAAACCAGATTTTGTGACCTAGCTGCACAGAGGTGTGACTGGTTTTGTCTTGAAGTTGCTCATTAAAGCATTATTTGAAACTGTCATTTAAAATCTTATCTGCCTTGCCTGATTGACATGTAATGTTGAGATTGATCAGTTATACAGGATGTAAACTTCTGGCTGATTCCCATGAATTATTCATAAGGTTCATAGATTTATTTGTTACACTTACAGTCTACTGACATTCAAGAAGCTTGACTGCCTTAAACCTGTGATATTTTTAACTTCCAATACATATATTAATTTAGTAGGAATTTAACAACTGACTTCTAACTATAAAGGGATGCTTTTTCTTTGACATGCAAGACACTGTATAATGTAGATTTTTAAACATTTTTTCTGTTATTGTGTTTTTTTATTATTAGTAGTAGTATTACTTTACCTGACTTGCAACAAATTCTATCAGTGGTGCATTTAAAACAGAGAGTTTGAAATAGAACTGGATCAACCATTATATTATACATCTATTAAAAGTCACTTTTAACTTGGATAGCAAAGTATAAGAAATACAACTATTTCTATAGTCTTTCTGACTAGTTTTAAGTTTTTCAGTCATTTTTTTTATTTATTTATTTTTCTTTGTGATTAGGAATCGTTGTACCTTTTCAAGTTGCCTTAGTTGGCATGTTAGAAAGCAATATAATGCAGTGTTGTATTTAATAACAGGTCAGATCAGTGAGGTATGAAGTAATACAGAAATCTTGTCTGAGAGACTAAACATATACATCTGAACCAGACAGACTGGCTACAGAGCATACAGAATATATCTTACCCTCATGAGTGCACTCTAATCAAACTTTAAATTGTCTGACAATGTATTGCAGTGTTTTTATGATTTCAGAATGCACTTTTTTAATCATAATTTACATCTGTTATGATAAGTCCTATAATGTTACACTTATTGATACTATAAGTAAGGTCATTACTGCTGTAGCAGTTTTTTTTCCTTTGTAGGTTGCCTTAGTTATTTCTGTAAGAGATGCTTATATCTCTATCAGTTTACAATCATTGGTATAAATGATTATCAAGAGGTGAATTTCCAGGTTTATATTTGAAAAGTCCAAAATGAAGTATTCCCATTACATGGCACTGTGGATCATCACTGCAAATCCCATCAAAATAGACAAGTAACCTCCATTTTTGTGTTGATCTTATTTATTCCTCTGTACATCAAGAGAAGCTGCATACACTATCAGTCCTACATCAAATGTTGGTGTTACTTCTTCAAGGAATGCTACAAGATTCAAAAGGTAAACTCTCCCCATAACAAGCCAGTAGTGTTCCATATCTAACAGAAGTAGGTTCCCTGTCATCATTTTATACAAACTCCTTTACGGTTGTCACCACAATTTTTTACATAGAATGCTGGTCAGTCTGCTGGATCTAAAATTGTATGAGTCTGATATGTCACCCCCCCCCTCCCGTATGAACCGTTGCCAGTAAACCTATTACCATATGTCAGTGAGGAGTCCACATGATGATATCTTGTTTAGTGTGAGTTATAGGGGTTTAGTATTGATAAGTAGCATTATACATTTAGTGGAACTGACAAATAGTGTGTGTATGTATGTATGTATGTATGTATATATATATATATATATATATATATATATATATATATATATATATATATATATATATAAATTACTTTAGAAATGCTGTTTATCCATCTTAGCCTCTGCTGTCCCCTTCTTTTGTGTTCAGTATTTCCCCAGCGTAAGTATCTTGTCTTCACATTATGTGGCCAAAGTATTTCAATTCTAGCTTTACTATCAGTCATTCTGGTGATAGCCTGGATTTATTTTGATAAGTATTGACTGATTGATCTTGCATTCATAGAATTCTCAAAGGTATCTAACACCACAGTTCAAAAACAAGCATTTCCTTTTGCATAGCCGTACTTACTGACCTAACAGTCAGGTGTTACATGAAAAACCTTAACTTTGACTATAGACGTTTGCTGATAATGTGATGTTTTCTTTTTTCTTTTTTTTTTTTTTCATCTTATGCAGATTTTCCATAGCTTTCCTTCCAATAAAAATCACATTTTAATTTCATGGCTGCAATCAGCAGCAGTTCACTTACCTGGTTTGGAAATAATAAATTATCTCTTTTCTGTAAAAGAAATCAATATTCATGTTGTCTGGCTGTACAGAACCAGAGTTTTTAATTTTATTTGTGTCTGCACTTTATTTGTGGCACTGTGTGTGTGTGTGTTTGTAGTTAAATAAGGGAGGGCTATATTTGATGGTCTAACCCTCTGACATATGTGTTTGCTTACTGTGGAATTTGCAATTTGCTGCAAGATCATTCATATTATTCCCTGGTTAGATTATCACGCCATTGTTTACTGACCACACATTACATTCACAGTTTTTTTTGCTTTCAGTTTACTACTGTAATAAAAAACCAATGTGTTATTGCTTTTATCTTTTGAAATCAAGTTGCTACAGCTAGAAAATGTGATAAGGTAAGTAACTACATTCAGTACTTTCTTTAATCAAGATTTGTTTTATAACAATGTCAGTTTTAGAAAGATAAGTAGCACATTCTTTTGTCGTAAATGTTATCAATTTGGTGATTTCATCATTTTGTTTTACTTGTCTGTGTATTTGGGTCATCCTGGTACACATTCATGAATGCAGAAGTTAATAATATCAAAGAACTTACAGACAGCATCCACAGCAATGTTATTTGTGTGACTGCATACAGTAACCAGTCTGTTTTCATAAGGAATACATTTAATTAATCATAGTTGCCAATGGTGAAGTTTAAGAAGCTAGATTTACTAATGCTTGTATTTTATTTTATTCTTAGGATAAAGATGATATATTCATGGGAATTTGAAAGCTCCTAGGTTTGTCAGTATGATATATAAGATATTGCACCTCTAGGTGGATTACATAATATTTGCTCAAAATGCTGTTGATTAATATAGTTAACTAATATCTGGGCATTTTATTTGATGACAATGGATTACATAGTCAGTGTTTAATTAGATGAAATCCCTTAAGGAATTTTTTTTTTACTGAGTTTTACATTATGGAGTATAGTCAAGAAATTCTAGTCCTGTTTAGAGCACATAGTCATCATCATCTTCTTTCGGCTGTTCCCGTTAGGGGTCGCCACAGCAGATCACCTGTTTCCATTTCTTCCTGTCCTCTGCATCTTGCTCTGTCACACCAACCACCTGCATGTCCTCTCTCACCACATCCATAAACCTTATCTTAGGCTTTCTTCTTTTCATGTTACCTGCTAGCTTCATCCTTAGCATCTTTTTCCAAATATACTCAGCATCCCTCCTCAGCACATGTCCAAACCAACGTAATCGTGCCTCTCTGGCTTTGTCCCCAAACCTTCCAACCTGGGCTGACCCACTAATATACTTATTCCTAATCCTGTCCACCCTTGTCACACCCAATGCAAATCTTAACATCTTTAATTCTGCCACATCCAGCTCAAACTCCTGCCTTTTTGTCAATGCCACTGTCTCCAACCCATATAACATAGCTGGTCTCACTGCCCTCTTGTAGACCTTCCCCTTTCACTCTTACAGGTACTCGTCTGTCACAAATCACTCCTGACACTCTTCTCCACCCACTCCATCCTGCCTGTACTCTCTTCTTCACCTCTCTTCCACACTCACCGTTACTCTGAACTATTGACCCCACATATTTAAACTCATCCACCTTCGCCACCTCTACTCCTTGCATCCTCGCCATTCCTCTATCCACCCTCTCATTCACACACATATATTCTGTCTTAGTCCTGCTGACCTTCATTCCTCTTCTCTCTAAAGCATATCTCCATCTCTCCAGGGTCTCCTCCACCTGTTCCCTACTCTCACTACAGATCACAATGTCATCTGCAAACATCATAGTCCACGAGAACTCCTGTCTGAGCTCATCTGTCAACCTGTCCATCACCATTGCAAATAAAAAAGGGCTCAGAGCTGATCCTTGATGTAACCCCACCTCCACCTTAAATGCATCCATCACTCCCATCACAGACCTCACCACTGTTACACTACCCTCGTACATATCCTGTACCACTCTTACATACGTCTCTGACACTCCTGACTTCCTCATACAATACCACAACTCCTCTCTAGGCACCGTGTCGAATGCTTTCTCTAAGTCTACAAATACACAATGCAACTCCTTCTGACATTCTCTGTACTTTTCCATCAACACTCTCAGAGCAAACATCGCATCTGTAGTGCTCTTTCCCAGCATGAAACCATACTGCTGATCATCACATCCCTTCTTAACCTTGCTTCCACTACTCTTTCCCGCAACTTCATGCTGTGACCGATCAGTTTAATCCCTCTGTAGTTACTACAGCTCTGCACATCACCCTTATTCTTAAAATTTGGTACCAAAACACTTTTTCTCCATTCTTCAGGCATCCTCTCACTTTCCAATATTTCATTAAACAATCTGGTTAAAAACTCCACTGCCATTTCACCTAAACACCTCCATGCTTCCACAGGTATGTCATCTGGGCCAACAGCCTTTCCATTCTTCATCCTCTTCATAGCTATCCCTACGTCCTCCTTGCTAATCCATTGCACTTCATGATTCACTATCCCTACATCATCCAACCTTCTCTCCCTCTCATTCTCTTCATTCATCAACCCCTCAAAGTACTCTTTCCATCTCCTCAACACACTCTCCTTACTTGTGAGTACATTTCCCTCATTATTCTTTATCACTTTTACCTGCTGCACATCATTCCTAGCTCGATCCCTCTGTCTAGCCAATCGGTACAGGTCCTTTTCTCCCTCCTTAGTGTCCAACCTGTCATACAACTCTTCATATGCCTTATCCTTAGCCTTCACCACCTCTCTCTTTGCCATGCACCTCATCTCCTTATACTCCTGTCTACTTTCTTCATCTCTCTGACAATCCCACTTCTTCTTTGCCAACCTCTTTCTCTGAATACTCTCCTGTACTTCCTCATACCACCACCATGTCTCCTTGTCTTCTTTCCTCTGTCCAGATGTCATACCAAGCACCTTTCTAGCAGTCTCCATTACTAGCTGTACTGTAGTTACCCAGCTATTTGGTAACTCTTCACTGCCACCCAGTGCCTGTCTTAACTCATCCCTGAACTCTACCTCACAATTACCCTTTTTCAATTTCCACCATTTGATCCTTGGTGCTGCCCTCACACTCTTCCTCCTCTTCTTAATCATCAGCATCATCCTACAAACCTCCATCCTATGCTTCCTAACTACACTTTCTCCAGTCACCACTTTACAGTCTCCAATCTCCTTCAAACTGGTCCTCCTACATAAGATATAATCCACCTGTGTGCATCTTCCTCCTTTCTTGTATGTCACCCTATGCTCCTCCCTCTTGTTAAAATACATATTCACCACAGCCATGTCCATCCTTTTCGCAAAATCCACTACCATCTGACCGTCTACATTCCTTTGTTTAACACCATTCCTACCCATCACTTCCTCATCCCCTCTGTTCCCTTCACCAACATGCCCATTGAAATCTGCTAAAATCACCACTCTCTCACCCTTGGGTACAGTCATCACCACTTCATCCAATTCACTCCAAAATTTTTCTTTCTCATCCATTGCACACCCATCTTGTGGAGCATATGCACTAACAACATTCATCATTACACCATCAATTTCCAGCTTCATAAACATTACTCTGACACTCTTTTCACCTCCAAAACACTATTAGCATACTGTTCCTTCAGAATAACTCCTATGCCATTTCTCTTTCCATCCACACCATGATAAAACAATTTGATCCCACCTCCGATACACCTAGCCTTACTCCCCTTCCATCTGGTCTCTTGCACACACAATATACAAACCTTCCTTCTGTCCATCATAGTCCTGTTTGCTAGCTGTCTTGATTCTAAGACACCAGCACTTATCCCATCAGATATGGAGCAGTGAAAGGAATGCTATGATTTTTTTTTATTTGTGATATGCATTGTTGATTTTAAAATGTGTTTCAGTACTGGTAGGGTTATCAGTATCCTGCAAACAGATAAAAAACTTCTAAATCACATATGTTGATGTTAATTTTGGCATTTACTTTCCAAAGCTACCTTTACCTACATTTTTTTTAATTTAAAGGGTTCCATAAGAAGACATTGAAGAGAGACAATTTCTTATTCAGTAGGTGTACTCCATATTAAAAGAGGTGAGGCCCACTTGGAGCAAGGCACTCATATTTATTGCATGTCTCACTCTAAGCTGACAGATAGCTAATGTCCTCTCTGTCATGCCATTTGCTTATCCAATTGCAGCCAAAATTGTATCTTGATATGCTGATGCCATATGATGTGATGGGGTGGGGTTTTACTAAGCAGATGCATTTCCCATAAGCCTTCTTAACCCAGTTAAGGTGTTTCTAATTTTAACTCTATGCTGGCATGTCACAAATTCCTTGCAAAGACCAGTGACATACGTGTCTATTTTATGTACAAAGCAAGTACTAGTAAATATGATCCTTTGAAGGTTCTCGGGTCACCATGTCTGCCTTATGGACTTTAGAACCTAGCTTGGTTAAGTTTTAACCACATGTTTTGTTATCATGGACTTTGCCTACCATCACATTTACAGTGACTGTGTAAATGTGACTTACTGTAGTCAATGGGAAGTCCATACAATGTGTTACATATGTGGGTTTGTTGTGCTTACAGCTTTACAAGATACAGTGAACCTTCATAAGTATATTCTTCATACCTTTTGTATGTGTTCTATTAGGTGTGTGTGTGTGTGTGTGTGTGTGTGTGTGTGTGTGTGTGTGTGTGTGTGTGTGTGTGTGTGTGTGTGTGTGTGTGTGTGTCTAGGTTCACACAGTACTGCTAATGCTGAGTGCTTAGCCTCCGCATTGTGGATGTGGTTAAATCTGTCACAAAAATAAAAGGTCACGTCTAAGGACTGTATTTAATGTAAACATGAAGCAAGTGTTAGACTGCCCTAATAACTGCTATCTATAAAATCTTTGAAACTTAATGTATGCCGTGTCTTCATAACCAATCTAAAGATCGTTCCTATGTTAAAATATAATTCAGAGGTTGGACAAAAACTTATTTTACATTTATCAAATGAGTGCCATGGTAGTCTATTTTCATCTTAAACAAATTGTGTGCTTTGTTTCATATGTTTACATTTATTTTGTAGAACAGTATGAGGTATTGGTACTAAATGTAGATTTTAAGTTAAAGCTGGAAAAAACATTTAAAGCAGTTGGTTTTGAGTTTATAATTAATAGAGAAAAATATGTGAAAAAGAAGGTAATTTAATTGGTTTATGGTGATAGTTGTTGTGATGACCCTCCACTGGACCAGTAATCAAGGAGCCTCAATCCTCACCACTGGCAACAGTGGAGGACATTCGCTGAGAGGATGACAGGTACACAGACAGTATTTCCAGATGCAGCTCTCTGCATCAAATGCAATTTCCCTTAAGATTACACAGAGACCACAGTCAGTCCAGGGCCAGTTTCTCCCTCTTTCTCCAGATCCCCAATAAGACTCCCCACTGGTACAGCTATAGAGTTGAGATCTCAGCTGAGTGGCCAAGCCAAAGCCTCCAGCACCCTCTCTGTCCAACCAGTGCTTCATGTCCCTGCCCAAGTAGCTGACACACACACTCTTTGAGATTTGATTTACACACACACACACACACACACACACACACACACACACACACACACACACACACACACACAAACACACACCTGGAAAGGCTGATATGGGTTTACTAGTTATGCGCCCTTCTGCCCAGACTTGACCAAGAGCAAAGCTATTAGGAATGGCCAACACAATTTCACCAAATAAATATAAAAGTACTCTCAAAACTTAAATATCTCTACAAAGATCAGCCACAATGAAAGGTTTAAATATATTTAATAATAAATAATAAAAGAACAAAACAATACTAAGTATATATTCACAGTGACATCAGAGTTCAAATCCATAGGAAATATTTAAAATAACATTGCAGTACAGGCTCACACAAATAAAGAAAAACAATATCTAAACTAAGCTTCATTATATTCTTGACTGAATCTAAGAGAGTTACTATACCCTAATAATTTACTTAGAGCAAGACAGATAATGTGGTGAATGGTTCTTCTTGTTGTTATCAGGCCCAAGACCAAATACAGAATGCTCAGTCTCTCTAAGAGACTTCTAAAAATAATATCTAAACTACTACTGGGATAGTTTGCAGAATGATATCATTTCTGGTCATCTGACTTCTAGTTTTCATGCAAACCCTCATTGCTGGCAGGACTTGGCACTTAACTGTAGAAATACACACACAAGGGCTTTTTCTCAGGTCTTTGTCAGGTGCTGGAAGTCATAAAACAATTGCTTACCTCCATATTTCCAGGTAGTAATTAGTTCACTCCAAAGACAATACAGAAAGATTCCTAGTACAGACTTTATGTCTCTGGCTGCCTTGAAACATATGATATAGCATCTTTATGGCCTAGCCTAAAAAGTGATTTAATTTCAGATGTTTTTCTAAAGTTTGCTGGACTGAGGTTAACCCTCCAGTTTCCTCTGTTAAAACATATACATTCAAACAGTTACAATAGTGCATGTACATTTCTGTTCTCTACAGTAAGGCACACTGTGCATACCTTTCAAACACAGCACTTTACAAATACAGTTTCAACACAAACATATATACAAACCAGTGTGATATACACATGACTTACAATTCTAACACATTTGTAACACCAACATCTTGTATTAATCAGTTCTAATACAATATAACACAAGCATCTTATATAAATCAATTTGATATTCACAAATGATATATAATTATTTACAAAATTCCAGCTAGCTGTGTTTGCAGTACCTTCTTTCATCACAGTTGTGATGAAAGGAGGTACTGCCATCCATGCCAGAAGAAGTAGGGCTGTGGATGTGTAACATGTCAGCACAGCTAGATGGAATTTTGTAAATAATTTTATGCCATTTTGGATATCAAATGGATTTCTACAGATGCTTGTGCTGAAAATATATTTGTGAGGATTGTTTGTGTTAAAATGCATCAACAGTGTGCCTGCTGGATGGAAAAGAAATATACATATATTACTGTAAATGAATTAAATGTTTATGTTTTAACAACATATACGGGAAGGGAAGCGGTTAATCCACCTGACTTTGAAAAATATTCTTGAAATTAAATTATGTTGGGTTAAGCCAATGTTTCCGAAACTTTGCAAGCTGGAGGACCCCTTTTATAAAGGAAAAATTTTGATGGACCCCTATCGGCGGCGGTACACAAGTTACATTTGGATCAACCCCCAAACTCCCCAGTCAGCCCCCCACCACACAGCCATTTCAGTGTCCCATTACTTGGCTAATTCTCCCAAGTTGCCAAAAACACTGTTCAAAATTCTCAGTGTGCATACTCTTTTCTGCTTTACTTCTACAATGATTACAGATGTTTGGAGTTAATTTAAAACTTGTATTTCAAATTTTATAGCACAAACACTGATGGACATTTGCTAAAACTAAACAGACATTTGCTAAATCTAAACAAAGCAATATAGTCTCAATGAAAACAGACTTAACATTACAACATTGCTGCCTTTGAAACTCACATTTGCTGAAACAGCATTGAAACCCACATTCAAAGAAAATGCATCTGGCCAGTGGTGGATTAAATTTACCTTTGGGTTGTTATCAAAGCATAGGTCCTTTACGAACATTTTTAGGAGCATGCAAAAGTTCATTGATTCACCTTCCTGATTGTATAATTAAATTTTAATACACAATGATTAAATTATATCCCTTGTATAATACAGCCCCACTTGGTAGCACATGTTTTAAATGTATAGTTCTGCACATTGTTCCAGTAAGCAGTGAAAAAACATATGACCCAATAATGACAAAACCACCCAACTGAGAACATTTCAACCATAAAGGGCCACTCAAACTTCTGTCATTACAATCCAACAATATCAGTCAATATGCACAATATCTGCAGAAGTAAGTCATCTGAATAATTCCACCTTAAATAGATCTGTAACTAATGAAAAGTTTGCCCCTAGCAAACAACTTTATTTCAGTGTTTCATCTACAAATTCAGTGCCTGCTGCCCTCGAAGAATAAATTGCCTAATTAAAAAATGGTAAGCTGGTAATATTGCATGGATGGCAAACTGAAAACAGATTCATTGTTACTAGGCATCTCATCCAAAAGAGGATGTATTCAGGACTTCAGTACCCACCCCCTAAAACTGCAAAACAGCATCAACAATCCATCAATATGCTGCGGGAGTAGAACCCACAGCCTTCTGTATTAAAAATGCAAGCATGCTACCTGTTGTGCTACTAACACATCTGTAAAAGCTGCACCACAATAGTAATACTATTTGCTAACTAGCTAAACAAATCTGTTGCACATTGTAAACAGTCTTAGCATAAGCAGCAGTAAACTTCTCTTCCCTTGAAGCTCACAATTTCTTGAAAATGTACTTGAAACTAAATTTCTTGAAAAGTCCACCTGCCATAATGGGGGGATGGAGAGCCAAAACGTAGGACACATTTTAATATTTGGTCTTGTAAACCTAGAAAGTTAATAGAACAAGTTTTGCATTTGTACAAATTTTCTGAAGGTCATGAAGTCTGATGCTCAAATGTCTGCCATTATTTTCTTCAGTCATCAATAATTTGCCAGGGATTTTTCGGAAAAACACGTTTATTAGAAACAGACTGAAAATATGAGGCAAAAATATGGACATTCTGCAAAAACCTGGACAACTGAAGGGTATGCTGCCTATCTCTTACACACACCTCTTTCCTTCTTATACACACACACACACACACACACACACACACACACACACACACACACACACACACACACACACACACACACAAAATACCTCTCAACGTCTTCAGAGCAAGAAATATGAACAAACCCTATCATAATGCAGGGAACAAAGGGCCAAAGCTAAGGATACATTTTAAATATTGCTCTTATAAACTTAGAAAGTTGAAATAAAAGCAAGTTTTGAATTAATACAAATTTTCTGAAATGTATGAAATCTAAAGCTCAAAAGTTTGCCATTAGTTTCTTCAGTCCTCAATGATTTGCCAGAGAAACCCCATTTTATGTGAAACAGACCAAATAAGGCAAAAATCTGGCACACTCTGCGAATAACTGACAGTTGCACTCAGGCACCGCTTCTTGTTAAAGCCTTGATAAAAATAAAAAACAATACCTATGAGTTCTGTCAACAAGATTGTCCCGATCTATCATCAGCTCTGCATTAATTTCTATTTGCTGGCAAAAGGGAGAGAGCAGACCCATACCCATACAGCAACCAACATAAATACGGGACCTGTCTTACACGGAGGGAACAGAACAGTTATTTAAATTTCCCTCCAAGTTCTAACTGCTGGCAGAAAACACAGGGCAAGTGAGTGGCTGCTTAGCATCAGCTGCAAACATGGAAGTTGTTCCTTCTCCTCTAAAAACTAAGGGCAAGCAGCTGCTTAGCCACTGCTCAGCTGCAAACAGGGAAGTTTCTTTCTTGTTTTTTTTTTTTTTTTAAATAAATTGTGGATGAGCGGCGCAACTTTTCTTTCTCCATATACCTGTTGCTCAGGCTGCTGCAGAGAGCTTGACCCATAGCTCTCAACCTTCCATCTCCTTGACCTACTGCCAGCTGTGATACTGAGAAAAGATTTGTGTTTATTCTCATTTATTTGTCTGCATTTTGATTTAATATCTCTATAATCTGTACAACTGTACTTATCCTTCTTGTTTGTCCCACCCTCCCTGTTCTTGTTTTGGTGTTAGTGTTGGTGGCTCTGGAATTGCCCACCCCTCCTGGAAGTCTCTGTTTGAACACTCCTCTTGAGTCCATCTCATTTGCCCACTTAACAGAATACAGTGAGATCATATTCTGAGTTTAGTGTTCACTCTACATAATACAGAGAGAATATTTGAGAAGGCCAACCCACTTTGGTTCTTCCTTCATCTCTCCTTGCACTTTACTAACAAAAAAAAAAATCATCTGCTTTTACTGTATTTGTGTTTCCTCCTTCTTCATTTTGCTTTTGCCTCTTCTTAAAAGTACTCAATTTTATTTATTCTGCTGCACTTACTGCTGCTTGGTAGTAGCCTGATTAAATGGTAACTGTTACTCTAAGTCTTTTGGTTTAAGCACCTGGGTTTCATACTGGTTGTGGTCTGCACTGTTGTGGCAGGGCAGGTAGCTTACATCCTTCTAAGTTGGGAATTGCTGATTGAAAGTTCAGTGTCTGCTATTCTAAAAGTGTATTAGTTCTGGTTTAAACACTTGGGCTTCAGGCCAGTTATTCTACATTAAGAAGGTTTGTGGTCTGCACTCTTGTGGAAGGTGAGGCTGGATTCTGTCCTTCTGAGCTGGGAATTTCTGGTCACAGGCTTATTGTGCCTGCTTATTCAAACTGTTTCTTTCTGAAATTGGTGCACCTTGTTGCTCTAGCATAGGACCAGATTCAGGCCTGCTGAATCTAGCTTTGTTTGTATAACTTCAGCACTGATCCAGGCCATCTTTTTTGGAGAAGGTTCCCCTGCACCCTAGTAGCGGGAGTGTGCAGTTAGAACTTGTCTGAAGACTGCTGGAACAGGGCTCAGTTTTGAGGGTTTTTTCTGGTTAACTGGGTAACCTGTTTAAATCAGATAGTTCGTTTTCTATTGTTTGTTATTTATATATATATATATATATGTATATATATATAATTGCACTTTATTCATCTTCTTTTACTGTATTTGTGTTTCTTCCTACTTTATTACTAGGGACATTGACTACAACTCTGAACTTATTATTTTCTGAAAATTATATATATATATATATATATATATATATATATAATATATATATATATATATATATATATATATATATATATATATATATATATATATATATATATATATATATATATATATATATATATATATATGTATACATTTGTTTCCTGCCTTTCTAAGCTATTATAGTCCAGTTTTCAGGTTAGTGCTGTATTCAGAGTTGTGTTACAAATCTCTGTGTTTGCCCATACCTTACTTGGATAGAAGGAAGTTTCTCTGTTCAACTGTCAGAGAGGGGAGCTTTGAGCAGCCTATCTGTCCCTGGAGGAGTGGTTTCAGGTCAGAAAGTAGTAGTTTATTGGCCATTTTGGGCTAATTTCTCTCTCATTCATTTCCCTGCTATAAAAACCGCATTTGCCTGGTTTTGCCCGCTGGGCAGCGCCGGTTAGCTAGGGTATAACTATTCTCGGCTCCACAAAGTCTCCTCTTTATTTTTTCCCTTGGAACTAGACAAACTTTCAACTTAAGCACTCAAGCCATTCATTTGTCAGCCCGGCACTTGCTCATAACTCATAGCAAGCACTTATAAACCCTAGACTACAGAAGGACAAGGCTCTCTATTCGACCTTACCAGCCATTCAGTAAAACAGTTCACTGTACCTATCCAGGCATGTCCAAAGGGCAGTTTCAGGTGTACTCTCCAGTCCAACTGGTGAATCTGGGCATTTTGAGGCAATGTAACAACTGCCTCATGTACACAGGCAACCCTCTCCTCCTACCACCAAACACTAATACATGCGAGAGATACAATTATACAGCCAAATTGGAGGCTAAGCTCTCACAACCTAAGACTGGATCTGACAGTCAAGAGGAGAAGGGAAATACTGGCATCACACCACCAGTCTCACATAGACCCATTAAACCAGCACCGGTAAAAAACACACGCAAATATATGAAAACATACTTGGGGGCTCTAAATAAAAATCTGCAAAAATCTGCAAAAGTAACAGAACCCTCCAAAGCAGACATCCAAGCAACCTCCACCCCACAACACAAACCATGAAACACATACTTCACAAAACCAGTGTGCCATGCAATCACAGCCCTCAAGGCAAAATAACATATCCAACATACTAGTAATAGGTGACTCTATAGTCAGGCACACTGATATCCCACTCACTAGGCTGAATAAGGAGAAAGTTACTGTTAGCTGCCTGTCGGGTGCCAGGATCTGCCACATAACACAAGCACTCAGGTCAATTCAGAACAAGTACAAATATGACTCTGTCATTGTAAATGTTGGTGTGAATGACCTGAGCCGTACCTCCCTGGACTACATGAAAAGAGACATGGAAAAGCTCTCTGATCATGTAACCCAGGCCGGTATGACCCTGAGTAGCATCCTGCCCTCACCAAGAATGATACCACGGTATAAAGAAAAAATTATCAATCTCAACAACTGGCTAAGTTTCTGGTGTCATTCAAAGGGGATCCAGTGTCTGTCTGCCTGGGATGACATGCTCGACAAGCCATGCTGCTTCGCTGGAGATGGCTTGCACCTGTCACCCATAGGCTTTCGAATACTGGCCAAGGCTCTTGCCACCCCCATATTGCCTTTTTTAGGCAAGGCTCAAAAGACAAACTCACCGCTGTAAATAGCACAAGTAACAAGGGGGTAATACTACTCAATGCCAGAAGTCTAAACCTCAAAATGCACGCACTCGAGGCACTCCTCAATGTGGAGAAAATCGATATATGTGCAGTAACAGAAACCTGGTTTAAGGCTCCAGAGAGCACCCCAGCACTACCAGGCTACAACTCATACAATACATTTTGGCCACAGAACCCGGACCGAAATACAAAAGGCAGGTGAGTATCCATATTCATCAAGGATACCCACACCTCCAGGTTAGTGGCACAGCATGATACTTCAGAGATTATCCACGTGCAACTAACAACGGGCAAAACTGCAATTCAAATTGTAGCTTGCTACAGATAACCCACCATGTGCCAAGACCCCCATTCCACATTTCTGGAAACACTGGGTAACATAAAGGTCCTACCAAACACCCTAATATTGGGTGATTTCAACTACCCAAACATTAACTGGGAGAACTACTCAAGTACTCCCTTGCCCAACATTTCCTAGAATTTATAAACTCAAACACCCTGGAACAACTGGTCAACACTCTCACCAGAGGTGACAACATATTGGACCTGGTCATCACCAACATGGGTGACCGGTATTCCACACCGGAGGTCAACCCCTTGCTGGTTAGATCTGACCATAAACAAATCACTTTGGATATCCACATTCTGCCCCCACCACCATGAAAAACTTTTCAAAAGCAAACTTCACGTTACTTAAGATGGAGGTGGAAGGTTTCAAAGCCCCCATGCTAAAGGATAACGCTGTCCAAGCTGCAAAATCCTTTACTAATGCATTCTACAGGCACCTGCAAGAATGCATGGATCATGCTATCCCAAGCAAAACCAAGGCTCACTCCTCCAAGAAAAGGAAACCAGTCTGGTGGACCCCTGCCATAAACAAGCTATACAATAGAAGGAGGAAACTAGTACAGAAAAGAGTAAAATCCCAAGAAGGGAAGACATCCCTGATCAGTATCAGCAAGAAACTATGATCCCTCATAAAATCGTCCAAGGTGAGCTTTGAAAGAAAACTTGCCAAGGACTCCAAAGATAACCACAAGGCATTCTTTAGCTATGTCAAGAACCTAAGAGGCAATGCTCAGATCTGCTCAGAGTTAGTGCAGAATGGCACAAAATACACTGAACTAACCAATATTGCCAACATCCTGGTAGACAGGTTCAGTGCAAACTTCACCCTCCCACCCCCAAAAGGGCCCATAACCATACCAGAAGAATGTAGAGTCCCTGAAATCGCAGTCACTCAGGTTTAAAATAGCCCTCTACAAAGCCAAAAACACAGCATCAATGGGAATGGACAGTGTCCCAGGCTGCGTCCTACATGAGCTCAAAGACGAACTAACCCCTCACCTAAACACACTGTTCAAACTCAGCCTCTCCACAGGCTATGTACCCATAGAGTGGTGCACAGCAACAGTTATTCTGCTCCACAAAGGTGGAGCCACAACAGACCCCAGGAACTATTGCTCTATAAGCCTGACTAGCTTGGTCTGCAAGGCTATGGAGCACATCATCAAGGAACTCATTAACAAAGACATTGGGAACCTCCAAACACTGGACCCTACCCAGTTCAGCTTTAAGGGCAGATCATGCTTCCTAAACCTGGTGGACTTCTTTAAGACAGCTACCAAGGCTATAGATGAGGGAAAGGTGGATCACACAGCCTACCTAGACCTCGCAAAGGCCTTCAACACCATTCCCCATTCTGGTATTATAGACAAGCTCACCAGCCTGAACATAAACCCCTATGTCACCAAGATGGGTTGCTAATTGGCTCATGGACAGAACCCACATGGTGAGAGTTGCAGGAGCTAGGTCTGACTCTAAACCGGTTACAAGTGGTGTTCCCCTGGCTCAGTCCTAAGACCCCTCCTGTTCGGCATATACTTCTCAGAGGTACAGGCAAGCACAGGAGGATTATAGTTGACCAAGTCCACAGACTACTGCAAACTAGGGGCTATAATTGACTCACTGGCTGACACAGACATCCTCCAAAAGGGTTTCACTGAGATGGATACCTGGTGTCAAAATCATGGTCTCCAGCTAAATGCTAAAAAGTGCATAGTCATCCCCTTTGGAAATAACAAAGTACCCACAAACTACCACATAGGTGGTAGTCCCCTAAATATGGAAAACGTAATCGGGGATCTGGGGACCCAAGTAGATAATAATCTCTCCTTTGTTAATCACATTGCCAAAGTGGTTAGAAAATCCTTCTATGTGGACCACCTAATCACAAAAGGGTTTGCATCCAGATCAAAAGAGGTCATTGTGCCCCTCTACGCATCACTCATCAGACCCATCATAGAGTATAATATCCCATTTGGGATGTACCTTACAAGATGCCAGCAACAGATGGAAAGACCACAGAAGTACCTCACCAAGAGGATCACTGGCCTCAAACAGATGCCCTGTGCAGCTCAACTGAAAAAACTCCAGCTGTACTCTGTTGCATACCGCCTGCTCAGAGGTGATCTCTGCCTGACATATAAGGCCATGTCCAACCCAGAATTGATGGACATGCTCCACCTAAAGAAAACCTTATCCCAATCTAAACCTCACCACAACAATACATAGGACATGCTGGAGGGATAGATTCCTGTCCCAGAGACTTCCCATGCTTTGGAACAAGATTCTAATCTACATTAGGCAGAGCTCCTCACTAGCATTCTTCAAGAGAAACCTTGACGAGTGGATGGGAAACAGAAAGTTTACCCCGGGGATCACTTCAGTGGCTCTGCTGGACAGAGGCACAGGGAACTAATCTCACATTCTGGCTAGGCTTATAAATGCCTTCGGGCAGATAGCCTAGTATCTATCTATGAACCTATTTACAGGGTCGGGTCATGGATGATGCTTGAAAGCCAGGTGGGTGCAAGTGAACTCACGAACCCCTTGAGTTTATGATTGACTAAAAAAAATGGCCCAAACTTCACCAAACCAGTAAAATATGTAGAAATTAACCAGACTTCAATGGGAATAAAATACTATAATTTTTATTAGTTAAAACACATCACATAAGCGCTTTCATCTCTCTTGGAGACTTCTACAGATAAAATACACTCACATTCATCATTTTATTTATAAACTAGAAATAGAAACCAAGCCACCAAGTCTTGAGCAAATCCTGATACAGTCACAAATGACAAAAATGAGTAAAATGAATAAAAGTCACTAAAACCATCAATTTATTGCAATAGACAGGATAAACAGCTGCTTTGCGGGCTGTTGACTTATCCTGTCTATTGCAATAAATTTCTGGTTTTAGTGACTTTGTTGCCTGCTGTGTGTTCCTGGTATTGCCTTTATGTGTTTTATTTATAAACTAGCTGAAGTTCATCAACCAATCATGAAATGCTAGTAATAAAAAAGTACCTATTCCAATCACAAGTACTTACAAAAACATTTTTCAAAATAGAATAAACTATGAAACATAAATAAAAATACATAAAAATCATGTTGAATTTCTTTAAAATTTGTTAACAAATCTGCTTTTTCACTCAGAGATACTTGGTCATTCAGACCTGGGGGAGATGATGCGTTTAGTTGCAACTGCCAGACAAGTTCTCTTTTTAACAAATATCTTTGCATACCAAGGTTGTGAAAGGGAATTGTAATACCAACAAACTAGTGTACCTAGCTAAATGTGACAGTTGCTTAGAATACTACGTTGGAAAGATAGAGAGAGTTTTGAAATCAAGAATTTATGAGCACCTTTATGAGATCAGGAAGTAAAAGGAAGTTGATGCATTGTACAAGCACTCTGTTCTGTGTGGTAATTTTTAAGTTTAGCTTTGGTATACTGGAAAAAGTGCAGATTCATTTCAGGGGTGGTGCTTGGCAAAGACAACTTATCTGGCAGTTGCAACTAAATGCATCATCTTCCTCAGGTCTGAATGACCAAGTATCTCTCAAACCCATACTGAGTGAACATAAATTTTAAAGGAATTCAACATGATTTTTATGTATTTTTATTTGTTTCATAGTTTATTCTATTTTGAAAAATGTTTTTGCAAGTACTTGTGGTTGGAATAGGTGCTTTGTACACCTTTAACATAGGGGATTTTTTAATTACTAGCATTTCATGATTGGTTGATGAACTTCAGCTAATTTATAAATAAGATGATGAATGTGAGTGTATTTTATCTGAAGTAGTCTCCATGAGAGATGAAAGTGCTTATGTGATGTGTTTTAACTAATAAAAATAATAGTATTTTATTCACATTAAAGTCCGGTTAATTTCTACATTTTTTACTGGTTAAGCCATATAGATATTATCCCACAGTGTTGAATGGAGCCAGAGATGCAACATCTGTACTAGAGAATAGGCTGTAGTTCCTGTAGGAGGAGTAAAATGTTTTATGACTTCCAGCAGCTGCACTGCAGCTGAGCAATACTCTTGTGTGTGTATTATTGACATGTAGGTGCTAAACTCCTGGCAGCTTCTAGTGTTAATGATAGCATAGGAAACATCGCTCTCAGCATTCAGTATTCTGTCTTTGATCTGACAGCAAGGACCACTCACCCTTCTTGCCTTTCTCTAGAAACAGTAATTCTTTTAGTCACTCGGGAATAGATAGTGAGACTAGCTAAATACTGTTTTACTATAACTGTGTGAAACTTTTCATCTGTGTTATTTTTAATGCTCCTGTGATCTGAAACTCTGGTGTTTACTGTAAATAGATATTTAGTATTATCATGTTCTTTTATTATTAAATATATTTAAACTTCTCATTGTGGCTGGTCCTTTTAGAAAAATATTTAAATTTTGAGAATATTTGCATATATTTATTTGGTGATAACTCTGGCAAGTCCTAGAAACCTTGCTGTTTGGCCAACATTAACATTTGTATTAATATTAACTTCACTCAGTATAATTGGATATCCTTTTAAGGGCCTTATAGTAACTGACTGGTGAAACTACCTTATAGTCTGGACAGAAGGTGGCATTGCTAGTAAATCTGTGCCAGCCTTTCCCAGGTGTGTGTGTGTGTGTGTGTGTGTGTGTGTGTGTGTGTGTGTGTGTGTGTGTGTGTGTGTGTGTGTGTGTGTGTGTGTGTGTGTGTGTGTGTGTGCAAATTAAATCTCAGAGTGTGTGTGTGTGTCAGCTACTTGAGGCAAGGACATGAAGCACTGGTTTCACAGTGCCATTGAGGAGCCTTGTTGGGGACCTGGACAGAGAAGATATACAAAAATCCAGACCCCAGGCTGAGTGTATCCCCTGTGTCCTCTTAAGGGAAATTGTGTTTGATGCAGAGAGGTCTGCATCTGGAAGTAGTGAATGTATCCATTTGTAATCCAAATGAACTTCCCTCTCTAGTGTCAGTGGTGAGGATTCAGGCTCCTTGATTACTGGCCAAGAGTGGGGATCTCACATATTGGTGAGCAGTGGTGTAGATATTGAACTTCTGTAGCCTGTAAGCAGTTATCACTAAAGGTGTACTATCAAGCAGCCACAAGGTGAACCTTCATAGTTTCATTTCACAACAGTTTTTATTTTTTTTTGTTAGTTTAATTAGGCAGAGAAAGCAGGCAAAGATGTCAGCAGAGGATTACGGCAAGCTGACAAAGAACCAGCTGGCCAAGGTATGCGAAGCCAAAGGACTGGTGTATGGCAACCTGACTAAAGAGGAAATGATTTCAGCCATAGTCGCAGCTCAGACCAGCAACCAGGAAGATAACCAGTCTGGTGATGGGAATTTGCAGCCCTCAAAAATAAGACAGTTCACCTTTTCCTCAAAGGACTTAAAAATTATCTAAAGTTAGAGACTCGAACTGGAGGCCAAACATTGGAAATTAGAATCAGTAGAGAAACTGTGGCATTTGGAGGCTGAAGAAAATGAGAAACCGCATCAAAATGAGAGTGAGACATGCCGACTCTTTGCCAGGGTCATGGAGGTAATGGGGACGGAATAGCCATACCCCAGAACCAATAAATGTCAGTAAATTTATTCTACAGTTTATAGAGGGTGATAGTTTTGATAGTTTTAGTCATATATTTGAAAGGGTATGTAAACAGTATATTGTTGACCAAGGGCTCTGGGTACACTGACCCCCTTACTCCATGGTAAAGCTGTAACTGCTGTTTCTAAATTGATGATATTGAGTGTTTAAACTATGGCAAAGTAAAGAAATGTTTACTTCAATGCTTTAACATGTGAAGCTTATAAAAAAGTTTCTTCAGCATAGACATGAGGCAGATGAAAGTGTGTGTGATTCTATTGCTGAGTTAAGCACTTATTTTCATAGGTGGGTGAGTGAGTGTCAGGTCACCACTACTGAAGGGCTTGCTGACCTTTTGGTCGGGGAACAAGCCCTTAGCACTTTGCCTGAGGACATGAGAATCTGGTTGGCAGACCAAGAATGCAACTCTGCAGATGAGCTTTGGAACAAAGGGGCTCTCTGCTTAGCAAGCAGGGCATCAATGTACAGGAAACAGATACCCAGTGCTGCACATGGATATAAGGGAACCCATGGTGGGCAGCCTAAAACACCCCAACAAAGTCTGCCAGTAACAGGGGAAGCTACTAGTTCAGGTACACAGCCAGGATCAAAGGGTTAAATGTTTTAAATGTAACCAGTGGGAGCCATGTAGCATGTAGATGTCCACAGAGAAAAGGTGGAGAACAAAAGGTGGGGGAGTCAGAAAGTGGGAATAACAGTATGTCAGTGATAAGTTGTCTAGAAACAACAGGGGTACCAAACTATCATAAGAGATTATATCCTTACTGGATGGAAAATAGGCCACTGCTAAGAGATACACACACTCTGACAAAACCATTGTGAAGCCTGCAATGGTAAAAGAGGAACAGTACTTGCTTTGGAAGTCCACTCCAGTCAGAATTTTAGGAGGGACCCCATTCTAAATGCCTTTGGCCAGGGTTCATCTTGACTGGGGGATAGAAAGGGAAACAAGTAAATAGGTTTGTTTGAAGATATCCCTGCAGATGTCTTGACAGGAAATGATTTTGATAATGCAGTACCTTGTGTGCATGCAGTTGCACTCAGTCAGACATGGAAACAAGCATGTGGGTCTGGTAGCCTAGTCAAGGCCCAGACAGACCTCATACCTGAAGCCAGGGCTGGTGAGATGGTTATTTCAGGAGAGAGCTACCCTGTAGCAGTGAGCCTAAAGGTGAGCCACAGCTGCTGGTAGGTAGTGATGTTCCCTTGACAGAGTGACTGCAAGGGCAGAGGTGAGTTGTAGTACCCAGGCTGACAATGAGGAACCACTGTCAGAGGATACCAGACTTCCTGTGGAAGGGGATCTGGGAAGAGTCACCAAAGCAGATCTGAGACAGGCTCGGCTCTCAGACCCTACACTAAGAGGCTTGAGAGGGAGATAGCTATTGAGGCATCTGATTCTCAAGGAAAAGGGGAGTCTGTATGCTGGACCAAAGAGTTACTGTATAGAGAGTGAACCCCTGAGGGGAGGGTGAGAGGGTGAGGTAATACAGCAGTCGGTAGTGCCTAGAACCTACTATATGGCACCATGACATTCTTTTTGCAGGTCATATTGGCATAAAGTATACCAAGAGATGTATTATGCAGAACTTTTATTGGCCTGGAATTGCAATGGATGTAACTGGGTACTGTAGGACCTGTGAGCAGTGCCAAAAAGGAGGCAAGGCAGGAGAAAAGGTCAAAGCTCCGTTGATGCCTTTGCCTGTGATTGAGGAACCATTTCAAGGGTAGCTATGGATATTGTGCGGCCTCTTGAGTACCTAAAGTTCCACAAGGAAGAAAAATATCCTAGTAGTAGATGATTATGCTACCAGATACCCTTAGGCAGTGGCTCTGTCCTCCATTGAGGCAGAAAAGGTGGCAAATGGTTTGCTAGAGATTTTCAGCAGGGTAGGTTTCCCAAGGAAAATACTGACTGATCGAGGTATAAATTTCATATCTGACCTGCTGGCTTCTCTGCGGAAGCACTGTGGGGTGATGTACCTAAAGACCACCCCCTACCATCCCCAGACTAATGGTCTTGTGGAGATGTTAAACTCTACACTAAAAACAAACATGCTACAGGCATTTGCAGACAAGTTTAAGAGAGAGTGGGACAAATATTTGCCCCATCTGTTGTTTGCATACAGAGAGGTACCCCAAGAATCCACAGGTTTTTTACCCTTTGAGTTGCTGTATGGGTAGAGGATGAGGGGATGTTTAGATTTGATTCAGGATGAGTGGAAGGTGAGTGTGAATCCCACAAGTAATCTGTTGTGGCATATGTCCTACACCTCCTGATGAGGCTCAGGAAGCTCATGGGCTTGGCACAGAAGAAGCTGGCAGGGGCAGAAAAGGGTCTGATATGAAAGGAATGCTTGAGCCAGAGAGTATGCTGTGGGGCAGCAAGTTATGGTTCTCATTCCTGTCAGACACATTAAGCTGCAGGCAGCTTGGGAGGGACCCTTCAAAGTTATAAGAAAGATCAGTGATGTTAACTACATGGAAGAACTGCTAGGCAGGGGGCAGGGACACAAACTGAAACCTTACCATGACAGGGAAGCCCTGGTGCTGAGTATTGGCAGTGGGTGGCAGGAGAACTCTGAGGGAGATAAGGTAATGTGGATCCCAGCCTGTGAGCAGGCATTCCAAAAGCTTAAAGGGGCTTGGAAGGGCCCCCAGTGTTAGCTAATCTGAATTACAGCAAATAATTTGTTGCACAGGTGGATGCTTTGAACCATGGGGTGGAGGATGTACTCAGCCAGGTTTCCTCAGAGGGAGAAGGAACCTCAGTTGTATATCTCAGCTTTAAACTCCAATCTGTGGAGGATGCCAATTCAGATGAGATTCCAAAACAGGGTATGAGGTAATGTATGCCCAGATAGTCTCATTCCTCTCAAGCAACACATCTCAAGGGACACTTTAAAAACTAGCTTGAGTCTTCAAAGGGAGGAGAGATGTGATGATAGGAGGTACTGCCAGCCATGTCAGGCGAAGTAGCACAGTGGATGTGAAACATATGCCAGCACAGCTAGATGGAATTTTGTAAATAATTATATGTCATTTGTATATCAAACTGATTTGTACAGATCCTCGTGCTGAAAATGTATTTGTGAGGTTTGCTTGTGTTAAAATGTATCAATAGTGTGCCCTGATAGAAGGAAAAGAAATACACATGTATTTTTGTAACTAAATTAAATGTATATATTTTAACAGCATATACTGGAAAGGGAAGAGGTCAATCCATCTGACTTTGAAAAATATTCTTATAATTAAATTATGTTATGGGTTAAGCCATAAATATGTTATTCCACAGTTTTGAATGGAGCCAGAGACATAATGACTGTGCTAGAGAATAGGTTGTAGTTCCTGTAGGAAGTAAGGAATGGTTTTATGGCTTCCAGCAGCTGCACCACATCTGAGTAATGCTGTTGTGTGTGTATTATTGACATGTAGGTGCTAAAATCCTGGCAGCTTCTAGTGCTGGTGATAGCATGGGAAACGGAGTTAGATGGCCAGATATGTGTGGTGTCATTCTGCAAGCCAGAAATAATATTTTGGATATTAGTGAGAGATTGCTGTCAGCATCCTGTATTCTGTCTTGGATCTGACAGTTAGTAAGAGATTGCTGTCAGCATCCTGTATTCTGTCTTGGATCTGACAACAAGGACTACTCACCCATCTTGCCTTGCTCTACTCCATAAGTAGGAACAGTAATCATTTTAGTCAATCAGGAATAGATACTGAGACTAACTAAATACTATATTTCTATAACTGTGTGAAACTTTCCATCAGTGGTATTTTTAATATTTCCTGTGGCTGAAACTCTGGTGGTTACTGTCAATAGATATTTAGTATTCTTGTGTTCTTTTACTATTTCTTATTAAATATATTTAAACTTCTCATTATTGCTGGTCCTTTCAAAAAATATTGAATTTAGAGAGTACTTGCATATATTTATTTGGTGATAACTCTGGCCACTCGTAAAAGCCTTGCTGTTTGGTCAACATTACCATTTGTCTTTAATAGTAACTTCATTCAGTATAATTGGATACCCATTTAAGAGCCTTATCGTAACTGACTGGTGGCAGTGAAACTGCCTTATAGTCTGGACAGACGTTGGATAGCTAGTAAATCTGTGGCAGCCTTTCCCAGGTATGTGTGTGCATGCAAATTAAATCTCAAAAAGTGTGCATCTGCTAATAGGGGCAGGGACATTAAGCACTGGTTTCACAGTGTCAGTGGGAGCCTAATTGGAGACCTGGGGAGAGACAGATACAGAGAAGTACAGACCCCGGGCTGACTGTCTTCCCTATGTGCTTTTAAGGGAAATTATGCTTACTGCAGAGAGGTCTACCTCTGGGAATACTGAGTGTATCCATTTGTATTCCAAGTCAACTTTCCTCTCCAGTGTCATTGGGGAGGATTCAGGCTCCTTGATTACCGACCCAGAGTGAGGACTTTGCAATGGTTATTACAATATGTCCTTGTCAATATCACTAGTAAGAACAAATGAGACAGGAATAAGAGGGGCTTTTAAAGCAAAATTTAGATATGAGGCAGACAACTCTAAAGTCACTGAGCTTAAGAACACAGCAGGATCTTAGTCAATTTGGTGGGGAAAATCGGATATATTCAAACAGCAATCTATTCTTTCAAGAAATAAAAATGAGCTACTTTTCTTTACCTTAAAAAAGGAGTAGTTTCCAGGTCCTCCCACAATTCGCAAGTAGATAACTACATTAAGCATCATGGAATGGAATGCAAGAACTGCTTTCTACCCCTAAACTAGAACTTTTAAATCTCTAAGAAAAAAAAATAAATTACAGTAAGACTGAATAAAAGAGTTCTAACAAAGGAAGAAAAATAATGTAAGAAAACAAACCAGAAAATCAGAACATGAAGAGACTCTTGAGTGTTTGCTTGCTGTGTTCAGTGGCAAAACTTTTAAATGTAATTTTGTAATTTGAAAAGAAGGTGTATAATCTTGACAGTTTGGCTTTTCACCCACTACTCTCAGGTGCAAGCCTTCAAGCCCACTATGGCCTTAGTTGTATTATTTCAATGTGAGGAAAGTCTCCTGTTTAAAGTTGATCCCCACCTCTTTCTTTCACTATAATTTGTACTACTATATCACTGTAAAGTATATTGGTTTGCCTTATCTAAACAGATGAATTGTGCTTCCAGACTAAAAAATAATTAAAACTGACAATGGGAAAATATTTTTAAAACATTGGAAATTCAAAAAAACATAAAGTATGGTTTGGTTAAGCCAGTAGTGCATGTCAGCAAAAAGTCAGCACAGCAGGAATACAACTGAACTACAAATAAGTACAACTTCAGATAAGTAAACTTTGATTTAAAGCAAAGTAATAATCTAAAGTGAAAATTAAAGTGTATCCAGCATACCAGATTGCCCACAGAATGGAGATAAAGGCAGGTAATCTCAATTGTCAAAGAGCAAATGAAATAAAACATTTCTAGATGTAATGAGCCTGTCAGTATTTGATTGCAAGTGTTATAAATGCAACATAAGGTCACAGTACAGGAGATGAATGACCACATTTAACAATTCTGCTGCTGCTATAAATATAGCTACAGATGAAAGAATGAAAACTTTTCATTGCCTGTGGCAGTAGATACGACCTCACATACCTGGTAGCCTCATTCGGCCATGACTACTGACTATGAAAATTAAATGTTAGGATGTAAACTAAAGCAAAATGTGTAGTTTATTTTTTTATAAGTTCAGGACTGCCGTATAGGAAGAGAAGAAATCCATATACAGTACATGTTCTACAGAAGGGTAAAGACCCTAGCAAGAAACTTTAAATAAATAAAGTAACAAATAACTGAGATATTTGGTTAAAGAAAAGTGAGCAGAAAATCACTGTTAATGCTAGTCTCAAAAATACAGAAAACCTGTTTTTGCAAGATTAATAAAAATGTCAGGCATGCAGGGGAAAAAAGATGTAAATAATATAAACATAAATGACAGTGAATCAGCAGCCACGTATGTGAATGCTACTGACAAGAAAGGAGCAACAAATTAATGTGCATCTGCTGTGATGGACGATTCTCACATAGAGGAATGGGCCCAAATGTAGGAAACCATTAGCAAACTACAAGCAGTTAAACCACTTTCTTGGGCAGGAATGAAAAATACCAGAACAAATATCCACAAAGGGAAGGTAGAAAATACAACAGACAAGGAGACATAAATACACATCATAGCAGGTCATACATACAGAATATGTCAGGGAAATGTCAGAGTTTGACCACATGAAGGATGAAGACACATGTACTTGCACAGTAAATTAGAGTAAAGCTAGAATAAGGCAACAAGTAGTAGTAAAAATAATAGATCTTGAGATCTAAATATTAATGAACTCACAAACTTCTGTTAACATATTTATAAGTGGCATACAAAAGTTAAACCTACAGCCAAGACTGCAGAAAGCTGGTGTGATGATCAATGCATACAGCTCAGGGGCTGCTCTTTAATGAAAAGCTGTTTTAAGCAAAAACAAAAATGCATGATCGATTAACAGAAGTAATTTACAATGTACTAAAAAAGACTGTACAGGCATTTGAATTGTTCTACAACTGGAAATGATCAAAACAGTGAACAACATAAGCAGCAACACCAAGAAAAGTAACAGACTTGACAAGCTATTGAATGTAATTTATTTAAAGGCAGGGAAAAATTAGACTTACCAGATAAAATTGCACACAGATACACACATACCACCTAGCCACATGAGTATGCCCTTCAGTCTTAAAAAAAGAATCTGGGAGAAGAACTAGACAAACTAGAGAAAATTGACCTAACCAAAAAGGTGAGAGATGTTACACCTTGGACCTCCTTTATTTACATGCTTGTATACAAAATATTTGTAGCCTTTTTAGGTAGATATATTTTAACTCTGCTAGTGAAATACATAATCACTGAAATAAATGAAGCAGATGTGTTTAGTAATCTGGATTCCAAAGCGGTATGCTAGTATGCCATTGACTTGAGCTACACCCAATCAGCAGGAGCATTACTACCTCTTCTGTACACATCGGGGTCTTGTGATACAACACATAATACAACAAATCATGCACAGTATACACGATGTAAGAAACATGATGGTGATATAATTATCTTAAGGAAAACACAGAAAAGCATGAGAGATCACTATGAAGAGTCCTCAGCAGACTGAAAAAAGATGAGCTTACCTTAAATAAATCAGATATGAATGTAATAAAAATGTGCTTGACTTCAGTGGTTTCAAATCCTTGGGATAGGGCTATGTCACTTGGCCCTATCAAAGTAAAACCAGGTATGTCATGTGATCACCAAAATCTGCCAAGGAAGTATGAATCACATTACTATTCAAAGACATCAGTACTATCATAGCACCATTATGAGGGTTAATTAAAAAGGATTTACCACTTAAAATGTACGAAAAATACCAAAAGACATTAGCACTGTTAATGTAAGGGTTACACTCAGAAAACAGTGATAGTATATTTTGACCCACAGTGTAAAAACTGCTAGAAGGTGATGCCAGTTTACTGGTCTGTAGTATAATCCATAGACAAATACAGGAATATAAGCAAAAGGTAATAGTATAAATCAGAGGATCATTGTTAAATGTAAAAAGAGATGCTTCCAGAGTGACAAAGTACTAATAATATAAGCCTGTGACTATTCCCATACATAATTGTTTTGCAAGGAGTTTATAGGCTACTAAGCACAGATCTCAAACTACTGGAGGAAATCTTTAACAAACCTAAATTAAAACCACTACTTGGAAGAAAAAGATGGTCAGTGTGGCTGCAGTCCTATCAGTTGAAACAGCAGTGTAAGAAATGACAAGAGAACACTGCTGATTGCAGATAAAGGCATCCTATAGTCTCTTTAAAAAAATGGAGAAGCAGACATGAGACTGTGGTATACTGTTATATGAATATGACAGCTGTGTATACAGTCCCCAGAGAACTTTTTCTAAAAAAGATACAAAAACAGAAAAGTTTATTTAGATAGTTATTACCAATTACCATTACAATAAAATATGCAGATAAGCAGCTAGTTCTACGTGGAATGTGCATAAATTATGATAAAAATAATACATAAAAAAATATTTCAATAAGTCAATGTAAATAATTAGGTCTTCAGGGGCCTCATAAAACAAATCAACACTACAGACTCTTTCACCCACTGAGGGAAAGTCTGAGAGGCACTTTGATGGTGAAAATAATAAGTGCAGAGGGTACTGAAGTACACTCTGGGACCCTCCAGCAACCTCAATAAAGAGGAATACAAGAGTCTGACTTGGCTTAATGGAGCATATAACAGCTGAGCACACACTCCCATGAGCTCTTACCCTGAAAGAGATACAGAAACCAAAAAAGTTCAAGTGCATTAAGCTGTTTGTTATTAATTACTATTAAAGCAAAAACATAAACAAAATCCACAGCTATGCAAGTAATTCTGCAGAGCATGCAAGCAAATTATAATAAAATGATACATAAAATAATGATAAATCAGATCAAATAAATGAATTAATTCAGGACATCATAAAATTAACAAATATAGAGAATTCTGTCACCCATTGGAGAGAAAGTTCCAGAAGTGAGTTACATGATAGCAAAAAGAAAGAATACTGAGAGCACCCAAGTGGGCTCAGGAACCCCCCCCCCCCAACAACCCCAGAGAGGACAGACTACTTACAATGAAGTAACTCAAGTAAAAGCTACATAGCTTGAAATAAAAAGCTCTATGTTACATAAGAGCATAATTACAGAAGAAAAAACTCTGCACAAGATCTTTAAGGTGGGACATTTCTGAAGGTATGAAACACATAGGAATGAGGTGAAAGTATAACTATCTTACAAGACTAAACCACTGTAGATGCTTAATAAGACTTCTGAATGTCACATTGCATTTCTCTATTATGGAAGAGCATTCAGCGTTTGAAAGAGCAATGCAGTGGTGTTCAGCATGGTGATTTTGTGAAAAAAATAGATTTTGTCTAGGAAAATTTGCATAGCTAGGTTGTTGGCAATGGTGTTTGCTGTGACAACTGAGTATAGATGTTCCTTGGCAAAGCCATAGTTGTATGGGGTGAAAGGATGGTTTTCCTGGGTGCAAGTTTTTGGGTGGGTGATAAGCACTGTGGAACAGGCACCAATCCGTCCCTACCAAGAGTGTAGCCAGGCATACTGTCTGTACTCCACAGAGTACACTTTTTCTGAACCTCATTATTGCTCTTACAGACTTAGAAAGTAGATAGCATAACAGGTTTTACATAAGCATGAATTTTATGATGGGTATGAAGTCTGAAACTCACATGTCTGCCATTATTTTCTGAGTTAAATTTTCAATGATTTGCTAGAAAACCACAACTTTATGAAAAATGGACCAAATTTTTAAAGCAAAAATCTGGACATTCTAAGAAAATCTGCACAGTTGAGAAGTATGAATAGCACAGCTCTTTGCTACACTTCAGTTCTTTCCTATCTTAAGTACAATGTGTAAAAATGTAACAGTATTTTTTTATTTTATTTATTTTTCTTATTTTTGTCTTCCACTAACTCTAGCATCAACTAAGGGATTACCCAGGACTTCAATTGCCCCATTGTCAGCTTCCATTATCTTGTAGTTTAATAACCTCCGGGATGTATTCTTGTTAAATAAAAAAATCAGAATTCAATACACAGGAGGTTCAGATTCAAAAGTTTACTAGTGTACACCAGGAGGCAAAAAAAAACATACAAGTACAGAATTTTGTCTGACATGATGCAGGAAGTACAAAATATTTTATAGTGTTTGCATTCAAGTTATGCCCACCTTACTGACGTGTTTAGTCACAAGGCATCTACATAACTTTTACTAACAGTATTCTATTCATCTAAAAATGCTGATGCAGTACATTTAAAAAAAAACTTTTCCTTTAGATACAATACGGCCTTGCTATCCAGCTGGCTAGTCATAATGTCTTTCTGTAAAGTTACTTCTTAAAGGTCTCATATCAGTTCGAATACAATAGCAGATTCAGACTTTAAATTCACCTCTTTGTTCACTGTTTCACTTTCCCACCAGCTGTGTTCTTATCTTACAGGGACAAATTACTACATCAGGAAAGGAAGATTCAAGGACAAGTTATCTTATCAGGAAGGAGCGGAAGATTTACACATTTTAATTTCCTGACCCAGCAGATAATCACTTATGAAAAGCATAACATTAAGCTTGCTGAGCTGGCAGCTGCCAGGGTCAAGGGTCAAAGCACACTGCAGTTTCAGAAGCTACTTGCATTTACACATGAATTTATCCCTTCTGTTATATGATTAATAGAATAAAATGCATTATAAACTACCTTGCATTTAAACTAGCATTTCACATATATTCAAATACATATTTTTCTAACATTTTCCCCCTATTAATACTTTTTATTCTATTTTGAAGTATGCATAGTGTCATTTCATCTCCTAGCCTTTCCCACTCAGGATTTTCAGCTAGGTGAGTCATTTAATCTATACTTCAGAAAAAGCGTCATCTGAAATCAATCTTTCAATTTCAATATTTTGGTAGAAAGTTTCAGTAACAGATACATCAACAAAATCTT
Source organism: Protopterus annectens (assembly GCF_019279795.1). NCBI lineage: Eukaryota > Metazoa > Chordata > Ceratodontiformes > Protopteridae > Protopterus > Protopterus annectens. Next base: position 1,865,935,875 of record NC_056728.1, on the reverse strand, counting down.
TGATTAATCTTTTCATGCAGGGAATTCCACAGCAAACACATGCTCCTATCAGGAGTATACCCACACAAATAGCAATTAGAATGTTCATTAGGATGGAACCCCACCCCCCAAACAGATTCTGGAAGAAGTCCGTCAGTGGGTTTGGGCCTGGTTCAGTCATGGCTGATACTTGCTGAATTACTTCTAGGTGATTATTTATGTCATGGCGATTGTCAGGGATGAAAGCACAGCATTCTTCTTTGATAAGCACGCACGTACCACCTCTCACCGCTAGGGTGAAGTCAAGAGCCATCCTATTTTGTAGCACAACAGTTCTCATTGCATTCAGTTCATCAGTCACCAATTCTAGGGCGGAAAAAGTTGCATTACTCATTACTTCGAGAAGTTTCGACAACTTCCTCAGCTCCCAGATCGATTTGACTGCTCCATAGGCTGGTAGTATTCCTGCGCAGGATATAACACTGTCACCCAAGTCCATATGAGTCAATTCACTTTTGTCTTTTACTGAATTATGGTCTTTCCAACTAGCTTCGATCTTCCCAACTGGATTCACAGGTTTCTTAACTGGACCTTCAGATTTTTGAGCTGTTTCCCTTATGTTTCGTATCTTACCCAAAGGTAATTCTGCAGTATGTCTTATTGCTGGAACCAGATAACCCAAAAACAACTGCGGACCAATTCTCAGGTAACCATTTATATGCCTTTTTCCCGCAAATAAAATAACAGTTTTCTACTTTAGTACTAATACGCATCAGCCCTGCATGAAACATTTTCTGATCTATAACTGACAATTGTTTAAACAAAACAGGGTTTTGTCGTACTTCATTCAATGTTGTTTTCATTGTGCTCAAATATGAATCATAGTTAGTATTACAAACAGTACCTCCACTTTTAACTTTAATGTAACACTTGTAGGATATCATAATATTACAATTACTCCATCCTACTTGAAGGGTATCGTTTTTAAAAAAGCACACAATTCCCTTTTGTGTAACAGGTAAAAATAATGCTATTTTGTCTTGTGATCTCACAGTTCCTGTGTCGAAAAGTAAATTCTCCCAAGTCTCATTTATCCCCAAAGGGACAGGGGACATTATCAGTCCTCCATATGCTGTTGGTATAGCTGTACAAACCCAGCAATTTGAAATGTTCATAGTCTCTGCATACACACGTTTCATGGCCAGGTATGTGTTAAAATTTGGATGCCAGTCTATAGACGTTTCATCACGCCTTCCCACTTTCACTTGTGTGGTTGTGTGTAGGATGAACCACAGCAAGAGAAAAATTGTCACAATTACAGTTAATAAATGTACACACAACAAAATGATTATGCAACATCTCTGGGGTTGATCTAAACTTCTATTCACTTTGCTTTTGGCCATCTCAGTCTGGTTGTGTATCAGTCTCAAAGTTTTTATCAAGTTGAAAGTTCTTTACCGGTTTACAATGCAACAAATGAACCCAGGACATCCTCTCGGCCACTCTAACTGCAGTAGGCATTGCCAACAAAACTTGGTACGGACCTTCCCACTTTGGACTCGCCCAGTTTTTCCTTTTCGTCACTTTCAGCCAGACCCAACTTCCTGGGCCCACGACTGCTTCCACCGGTCTGGTCTGTTCCTTATCTGAAAAAGATTTAAACTGCAAAACAGACTTATTCGTTAACAATTTCTTCATTTATTCTGCTAACGAACTGTCAGCCTCTTGCTCTGCAGGCATGAGAGCTTTCCACTGAGGCACATAATATGCTCTCCCAAAAACCATTTCAAAGGGAGTCAAACCCTTTACATTTGGAACCGTTCTCATACTCAGCAGTGCTAAAGGCAGACAGTATATCCAATTCTTTTGGGTCTCCTCTACTAGCTTCCTAAGTTTACTTTTTAGGGTACCATTGTACCTTTCCACCAGTCCTGCTGACTGTGGGTGGTAGGCACAATGGTTCTTTAAGGAGATACCAAAAAATCTCCCAAGCTGGTGAATCGTCTGATTCACAAAATGTGTGCCATTGTCACTATAAATCCTCTCTGGAATGCCAAATCTAGGGATTACTTCTTTTATCAGGACTTTTGCCACTGTTGCTGCATCCGGGTTTTTGGTTGGAAAAGCTTCTACCCATTTAGAAAACATGTCTACAATAACTAAACAAAACTTCTTCCCTTCACATTTATTCAATTCTATGAAATCCATACAAATAGTATGGAACGGGTATGGTGGTATAGGAAAACTTCCTTGCTTGGTTTTAAATGCTCCTTGTGCATGGTGCTTGTTACAAGTATGACAAGTTGCACAAAAGTTTTTTGTGTAGTTTATGTATCCGTATGTTTGGAATATTCGATTTACTAACTGTACCATCCCCCCTGTTGAGACATGGCACTGCCCATGGCTCAACAAAGCTGCATATCTAAATAAATTAGATGGCAATATCGGTTTTCTTTCTTTGGAAATGTACAGTCCATTCTCAAGAATTGCACCTCATTTTACCCATTTTTGTTTTTCTGCTTTTGTAGTAAGTGTCTGCATTGTTTTTAACATGTCTAAATCTAAAATCTCAGAGGGTTGTAATTCCTCATTTAAAAGTAAAGTTTCTGAGTCTGAGGCTGCTTGCTTTGCAGCTGCATCAGCTCGCATTGCCTTTTGAAATCTTATCCTGTTGTTTTGTATGAGCTACACATTTACAAATAGCTACTTTGGTAGGTAACTGAATAGATTCTAATAGCACCAAAATAAATTGCGCATGATTAATAGGTTTTCCACTGGATGTAATCATTCCTCTATTTTTCCATTGTTGTGCAAATACATGTACTGTAGAAAAAGCATACTGACTGTCAGTATATATGTTTACACACTTGTTTTTTGCTAAAGTACATGCTCTCGTCAACGCTATCAACTCTGCTGCTTGTGCAGATAAGTTGTGTGGTAAGGATTGAGCTTCTAAAATTTCAGTGTCTGTAACTACTGCATATCCCACCAGATTCTTCCCTGTAGGACCCCTTCTGCATGAGCCGTCCATGTAATATGTCACCTCGGCATTATCCAAGGGCATATCTATAAGATCTTGTCTAGGTAAAGCTAACTGTTTGATTTCCTGCAGGCAGCTGTGTGGTGTGCCCTCCGCAGGAGTTGGAAGTAATGTTGATGGATTCAATGTCGTACATCATTCAATTGTCATATGAGGTTGGCTCAGCAGTATAGTCATACATGAAAGATGTCTAGCAGGAGAAAGGTATGCCATTTTCTCTTGCAGTAAAATTATTGCAACTGCATGAGGCACTCTCAATGTGAGAGGGTGAAATAACACCACTGAGGCCGAAGCCTGTACTGCCATTGCAGCTGCAACTACTGCTTGTACACAGTGAGGCAAAGATCGCGCCACTGGGTCTAACTGTGATGAATAGTAAGCTATGGGGCGTTGCTTGTCCCCATGTTGTTGCGTCAATACTGACGTCATGTACCCTTGCTTACAATCTACGGTCTGAAAAAAACATTTGTGATAATTTGGAAGTCCTAAAACTAATGAAGAAGCTATCAACTGCTTCAACCTGCAGAAAGCCATTTCTGCTTCTGTTGTCCATTGTAAAATATCTTGTGCTGCCATTGGTGTCTTATATATCAAATCAGTCAGTGGAGCAGATTCCAAAGCATAATTTGGTATCCAGCTCTGACAAAAATTAGTTGTACCTAAGAAAGACATCATTTCTTTCTTGGTTGTTGGTTTGGGTGCTTGCAAAATCGCTGTTTTTCTTTCCTCATCTAGTATTCTACCTTCATTGGATATTACATATCCCAAGTATCTAACTTGTTTTCTCCAAAGTTGTAACTTACTTTTGTTTACTTTGTGTCCTTGTATTGCTAAAAATTTCAATAATGCTACAGTGTCCTCCCTGCACTGCTGCTGGGTGGGGGCTGCTAGCAAGATGTCATCTACATAAAGTAGAATTTGACTACCTCCCGGTGGGGTAAATCCTGCCAGGTTGCTAGCCATTTCTTGTGCAAAAATTGTTGGGCTCTCACAATATCCCTGTGGTAGTCGAGTATACGTATACCTTTTACCCTGAAATGTAAATGCAAACCAATATTGACTATCAGGATGTATAGGTATTGAAAAGAAAGCATTGCTAATATCTACCACAGAGAAATACTTCTGTTGCGGTTCTAAATCATTTAACAAGGTATGTGGGTCTGGCACCGTAGGTGCTCTAGGTATTATTGCATTATTTACAGCTTGTAAATCTTGTACCATCCACCATTCCCTGTTTGCTTTTTTAACAGGAAATAGGGGTGTATTACATGGTGAATCAGGAGATTCTACCAGTACTCCTTCTTTGAGTAATGCTGCTATTATAGGCTTAATTCCTATTTCTGCATCCTTTCTCAATGGGTATTGTCTTTTCTGTGGTCTAAAAGCTGACTTTGGGGTAATTGTAACTGGTCCTGCTGTTCGAATAAGTCCTACATCTGACTTGCCTGTTGACCACAGAGTTGTCGGAATTTCACACAAGGCCTTTTCTTCTTCTTCTAATAAAAATGCTAATCAGCTGTCCTCGCTAGATTGCAAGTGTACAGCTGGATGTGTCTGTGTCAACCAATTCAGTTTTTGTTTTTGTATCCCTTGTTCTGACAGTTCTAAATCAGTCTGTTTTTCCCATCTTGTTACATTTTCTCCTAAGTCTACCCATTTAAAACTTTTATTCTTTGTCAGGCTGACATGTGGCAACCGATTTGATCTATACAATGCAAGGAATTTTTGAGGTAATGAACAGCTAACTACACTGTTCCCCTCAGTATCCCAGTACAAAGTACACAAAACCAATCTAGTTGCACGATTTCTAAACAGTTCTTGCTCATACTCTCTATCAGGTCCTGGTGTAGTACAGTAGTATAGAGTACAGTGTAACAAATGCTGTCAATCAGTGTCAAGGGAGGGGGCTTTACTGATGGCTACGTTCATCAGTTCCTCGGTTACTGCCCCTGGACCAGTCGTAACTAGGTCCTGGCTGTACCAATAAAAGGTTTCACCCTCCGATTGCACTACAAAGGTATCCATTTGTCTCTGTGCCTCCATACCTTGTACAGTTGGAACTACTGCTATGCCAAATATCTGCATAAGGTACCTGCCCAATAGGTTTACTGGACACTTTGCAGAAACAACTATTTTACTTCTCTGGGTCATACCTGAAACAGGATCAGTTATTGCTATATCATGGGAGAGTGGCTCTCTGTATAGCTGTCCATTTGCTGCTTTTACTAATATATAATCACGTGATTCGGAATGTTCTGGTAACTTGGAGGGGTGTATCAAAGTCCGTGATGCTCCTGAGTCACACAGGAATTTGATTTCCCTTCCCTCCACCAGAAGTGTCACTTCCGGTTTTGTATCTGCTAGGTAGATCTCCAGGCTCAACAATGCTAAATCTAAAATTTCATTTCCATTTTCATCTAAGTCAATTTGTACTTCCTCTACTCCTTCTACTACATTGGCATTCGTCTTTTCTATTCTAGCTGTTACTGGTGATTCCAGATTTCATATGATGTATCCTCACTATCATATAGTCAGTCCTCATCCCCTTTATCGTCTGTAATTACCTTCTTGTTTTGCCTACAATCCCTTGCTAGATGCCCTTTTTTCCCGCATTTGAAGCATTCACCTCTCTTTTTCCTCTCTTCAAAATCTTCTGATCATTTGTCAGACTGCTTGTTTCCCTGGGCATTCTTCTTGCCCTTTTTACCTGACTGTAATACAAATACTTCAGCTCTGTCTTCAGCAGTGAAGACTTGCGCCTTCTTTTTCTTTTTACTATTAAAATGTCTCTCAGCATGTCTAGCGTATTCGAGTAAGGCTTGTAGCCTCCCTGTTTGATGATCTATCATATGCTTCGTAATGAAGCTACTAATAGGTGCAATGCAACCTTTCAAAAATGCATTTTTTAATTGTTGTTCATATGGGGAATCATTTGTTTGGTTGTCAGGAATCGACATACCGCTATGATTATTAAAACTTTCTAATAATCTAGCATAGTATCCATCTATTGTCTCATTTTCCTGTTGTATGCATTGATTAATGCAAGTCCAGTCTGCTCTAGGTTTCCATTTCTCAAAGATTCTGTCTGTCAGACCTTTCACTCTGTTGTCTAACTCTGCGTCACTATATGGGAGTGACCTAAGTTCTACATTACGAGGATCCCAGGTGCCACAAATCATGTGCCAATCTGGACCTATAATTTGTCTTACTACTTTTTCTACTTCTTCCCCATTCAAGTGATAACTTAACCTCATGCCTTGTAAATCTTCTAAAAATTTCGTAAAATTAACTTTTGGATGGGGGATTCCCTCAGTAGCCTTCCGGATATCTTCCGGTGTCCATGGTCTATATACCAAGAGTGTTGGATCCTGCCCTTCCTGTCCTGCCTGAGGATTTGGAACTTCTATAAGTGGGCATATTTCTTCCTCACTCTCATCCTGTAGATTTCTCTCTATCTGGTATGATTCTGTGTCCCTATGTGTTTTACATGTTCGGGACCTAGTCTCAATAGGATCTCTAACAAATGGTTGTGGTCTTACTGAAACTTCAGGATAATGCGGAGGCGGACCAGCCTGTCCACTCACTTCATATCCTGAAAAGGGTAAGGGAGGGGGCAAGGGAGGAGGAGGAGGAGCTGTAGCTATTACCAAGTTATTATCATCTTTGTCTAAAAATAATGTTTTTGAATTTTTAAGCTTCTGTTCCCTACGATTTGCTTCCTCAATCCACCTGTGTGCTTGAGGTATGCCTAGTTGGCGTTGCTTTTTTGCCTGACCTCCTGCATCAGATTTAAGCTGTTTAAGGAGTTTAACTAGTGTAAGTTTATCTAGTTTACCATCAAATTCATATTTGTTAACCCATTTCGTATAATACCTAACATTATCAGCACTCTGTAATTGCATGTATTTTGCGTCTTCGGTTAGGGGCGGATCTCGCGAGGTTTTAGTGCACTGATTACCCATGTCAAAGAAAATGTTACATAACCCTTTTTTATCACGTGATGTCAATTTCTTAGTTCCTGTTTACAGTTTATCTAGAATAACTGTCTACCTTATTCTGTTACCCTGATCTATGACAAAATATACAGTAGTTCCTTTTGTCCCTGATCTGCAAAAACAAATCTTGACAACAATATACTGTAACCTAGTCCCTGATCTAAAACAGAAAAAAGGCAAATTCTTCCTACCTGAGCCTCCTGGTCTTGAAAATGGTCAAATTCCGCTCTTCGGCCACAGATCAGAAAGTGGCCAGCCTCTTTACAAATGACAATTCAGTCGGAGGTCTTTTCACTCAAGAAGAACCATTTTGGTAACTTCTCCTGCGCAGTATTCGACCACCGATACACTCTGATCTGCAGCTTACCAAGGGAAATCCAGCTCGAAGGACCAAACTGTTAAATAAAAAATCAGAATTCAATACACAGGAGGTTCAGATTCAAAAGTTTACTAGTGTACACCAGGAGGCAAAAAACCATACAAGTACAGAATTTTGTCTGACATGATGCAGGAAGTACAGAATATTTTATAGTGTTTGCATTCAAGTTATGCCCACCTTACTGACGTGGTTAGTCACAAGGCATCTACATCACTTTTACTAACAGTATTCTATTCATCTAAAAATGCTGATGCAGTACATTTAAAAAAAACTTTTCCTTTAGATACAATACGGCCTTGCTATCCAGCTGGCCAGTCATAATGTCTTTCTGTAAAGTTACTTCTTAAAGGTATCATATCAGTTCGAATACAATAGCAGATTCAGACTTTAAATTCACCTCTTTGTTCACTGTTTCACTTTCCCACCAGCTGTGTTCTTATCTTACAGGGACAAATTACTACATCAGGAAAGGAAGATTCAAGGACAAGTTATCTTATCAGGAAGGAGCGGAAGATTTACACATTTAATTTCCTGACCCAGCAGATAATCACTTATGAAAAGCATAACATTAAGCTTGCTGAGCTGGCAGCTGCCAGGGTCAGGGGTCAAAGCACACTGCAGTTTCAGAAGCTACTTGCATTTACACATGAATTTATCCCTTCTGTTATATGATTAATAGAATAAAATGCATTATAAACTACCTTGCTTTTAAACTAGCATTTCACATATATTTAAATACATATTTTTCTAACAATTCTCATAGCTAGTTGAAGGATTTAATATTTTTGGGTAATGCTAGAAATGTAAAAATTGTTACTTAATAAGCTGAACCTGCTGAATATCTGACCATCATTCAAAAGCATTCCTTATTTTTTTAACTTTGACCTGGGAGATGTACAACTTTTTAACACTGAACTATCATGATATTCACCTGTTTTCCCCCAGTGATATATAAATGCAATGTCAAGTCAGGGCACAATGATGGTTAATCTGAAGGGGTTTTGTAAAAGAGTTGCAGATTGTAAGGTCATCTACCAAGGGTAGTCTTCAGAGAGAAGAATGCATGACAGTTGAAAAATGGCACACATAAATAGCAGGAGTCCAACTAGGATACTTGTTGAACTGTCTTCAATTAATATTCTAATGAATCTATTGAAGATGTTTTTTAAACTGTGGTCAGGTTACATAAGCCAATTACTCCTTATGTGTAATGAAACAGAAGGATGGGTTGCAAGAGTCAAATATTATAGATGAAATCCATACACATATCATCTTTTCATTTACTTTTGTCCATCGCCTATAGACAAGAGTTGGCAAGGCAATAGAGGGCTTTAGCTGAGCTGTGGTATTCAATGAAGACATGATGGACTTGTGATAAGCCTAAATTAAGAGACAAAACTTTTAACCACAGTGAGACACTCATTTATAGAAGTTGAAACAGAGATTGGCCAAAGCAGGTATAAACATTTATTTAGGCATGTATGCAAAGGGGTAATATTTATTACTTTCCATAAAGCTTGGAAAGGGCTTGAAAATATATGCAAGAAGCAAGTATGCTGGCTCATTGTCAGGGCATCTGACTCTTATCAGTGGCCTGTGATTTACCAGAAACACTTGCACTAGACAGCTGACTTGGGAGAAGGAGAATCCAGTGGCAATGACGTCATCTCCTCTTCCTCAGTGTTGAAATCACCAGATACCCTCTACAGAACCATGGAAGATAAATCTGCTAGTGCAAATGGCACCAATGGCACCTCAAATATGTTGTTGAAGGAAATTAACTTTCATCAACACATGGTGGCATGATAGTCATATCCCAACATATCATTCACTTCTGGAGCAAACTTTAATTACATGTCTACCTACATAATTGGATAGGCAGCCACAAATTTTCCTCTGGTCTATTTTGTTTTGACCTCCTTGATGCTAAAAGGAAATTTGAATAGTTTTTTTTTGGCTATGCTTGCAATGTAATGATCTGCAGACTGATTGCCTATTCCCTACCTATAAACCTTTGTTTCTATGCATGTTGCTTTGTGTCAGCAGGGGTTGGGGTGGGGAGGGGATGGAATGGCATAGACACCTCATGGTCACACACATAGAAATGTGCTGTGGTGTTCAGGTGGTGTCTTTACATTCTCTACTCCCATTTATGGATGGTTATGGTTCATTCCCCATCAAGAAAAATCTTCTCCCTCACCATACTAGTGATATTGCCCTTCCTAAACTGTGCTAGGGTCCATTTGGGAAGTGTCTGAAGGTAAACTTTTTGGGGGACTGTTTGTAAAAGTTGACCTCCTACATCATTCACAGAGGGCTAAAGCCTTCACTGAAACTATATGACCTTAGTTTAATCAGCTGTCTCTGCAGCCTGAGGAGCTGTCAGGAGGAGGAGGGGAATAGGAGTGGATGGTCAAAGCCAGTTCTCCCATCTGGGAGGGCGAGGGATTGGTGGCCTTGGTCTGCTGCATTTGGTGCCATCGAGTTTGAAATATATCAAAAGTAGCCAGACTGGGATGCAACCTTGGTGCTACCAGACTGTTTAAAGTATCACATACCAAACTGCTTGGTGTCATAATTGATGAAAATCTAAAATTTGACATCCATATCCAAACTAATATCAAAATAACTCACCAAAAACTAGGTCTCTTGTAATAGACAAAATCATTACCTTACCCCCTCCACCAGACACACCCTTACCTCTACTTACCTTCTTCCCTCTCTTATCTTCAGTGCCCCCCTATTCACTAATCTTCAGCTAGGCTTACAGGCCAAGTTGGAAGCCTGTTACATTACAATCTCCAAATTTGCCACCATCTCCAGAAACTCATCGCATCACTATCTTTCTCTCTACTACCTGAAATGGCCTGAACTTCCTAACAACCTCAGAATCCTTAGACTTCACTACTGTTCACAAACTCATATTCAAACCTTCTAGTTGTTCTTCTCTGTCCACCTCTTTAATCCCCTACATTCCCAACTGTTCTCTAAGATCAGAAAACCACAATCTTCTAAACATATATAAGCCTTGTCGACCCCCTGGCCACCTACTATTATCCTGCTCCCTAGCTAAACTCTGGAATTCTCTCCCTACTATCCTTCAAAATACTCCGAGCCACTCAAACTTCAAAACTCTTCTCCAATCTCACCTCCTTTCAAAGTGGGAATGTTCCTGTACCCCTACCACATAAACTCTTTAATACCATCTCCCATGCATTATATAACTCAACCTTCTATCACTGTGCTCTCTTACCCTTTGCCTCTACTTCCTCTCCTACCCCACACCTCAAACTCCCCAACCCACTCCCTTTTTCCACTATATACCACCTTTTACCTCTCCCACCTCACCTTCTTCTCTCTGTCCTCTGCTTGTATTTCTAACTTCCAAAAAAGCTTGTTTTTTATCTGTACATAAATGTTTTACTTACATGTTTTTATGTTTTTTCATCTGAAATGCCTGTACTGTTAATATGTTTAGACTACATGAATCTCACTTTTGTAAATCCTTACCTAGGATTAGAAATGTTATGTCTTTAACAAATTGTATATTATCTCTGTATTTTTCACTGTTCTACTACTGTATTTACTTTTGTATAACTATTGTAAAATTGTCTTTATCCTGTGGAGCTTTTCTCCCCAGGCCTCCACTGAAAACAGGCTCTTCCAGGCCCAGTGGACTATCCTGGTCATCAAATTGTAATAAATAAATAAATGAAGTAGTCTTCAGGGACATGTAAGTGAAAGCACATACATGTATGGAGAAGGTGCAGCAAGGTTTATTTATAGAGCAAGTGCCCATTTCAGCTGCCAAAGGGGAGGTCAAGGCTTATAGTAAAACACCTCAAGTACTGCAACACTGATGATGCATTCAGGTGTGGGGCTTCTTGGTATTTCACCAACCTGGAGGCAAAAAGGGTCCTCCTTAAAAATCAGGAGGACTTGGCTTGGAAGAGAGACCTTCGAGATGAAATACGTACAGTGACTTGTAGGCCTACTGAAGAGAAGAGGCAGGCAAATGGCCTAATAACCTTCATGGTTATGATGGTTCCTTCCAGTCAGATCTCATCTTCTAGTGGCATTCTCCAAGAAGACAATTTATTATGGAGCCTGGAAACACTCGAGACCTATGTGAGTCTGGCCTGTTGGTTTGCAGAGACAGAAAGAGAAAGTATACAGGAAAAACGTAAACAAAGATAAAAAATATAGGTCAAAGTATGGCAAATGATGAAGTTACAAGCATTTATTATTATTTTTTAATAAATGGAAACTGATTGCATTATTCACCCTGTCCACTTACTTTGAGTCCCATAGATGGATGTCAGTTCCAGGTTTTCCATCATCTGTGATTTTTATTATTGGGTTTATTAGTGGTTACTTGAAGTCTGGAAAATTCCTTTTCTGAAAATGAAAGGAAACTGGTCTACAGATTGCTCAATATGATATGATTGATCTCATTTATATGGAATGGTTGTTAATTGACAAAAATATGTAATAAAAGATATAGAATTATGCTAGATGTAGGAATGAAAAAAGTAGGCCATACTTCAAATACAAGTTCATGTTATATCCTTTAATGTTTATGATAAATACTGAAGCAATACCCTAGTCCTCTGTAATAGCATATATGCTAATTAAAAATATTAAGACTGTGGATACTGAAGACCTTAAAATGAAAGTTGTTTTTGATTGCATCACTTTCTTGAGGGAGAACGTCATAGGAGGTTACTAGGCCAATGTCCTTAGAGCCTTTTCAAGCCTAGCCATTCATGCACCAGTTTTCCCATTTATCAATGCTCATGGACTAAAATGGCCTTAGGGCATCTGCAAGCTGCCAAGGGGAACAAAAGAGACAGTCGATAAGCGCAGTCATCACTAAATGCAATCTTGGGTATTGACTAGCACTTCTACGGTATTACATTGGGTTGAAACGACTAGGCTTAAAATTACCTCTGGGTTGATAGTCTAGTAACCTCCTATGATCTTATGAAGCCAACAGTGAATTTGTGACTTCTCATCCATTTGAACTCTATTTCAGTAGGCTTAGGAAAGAGCTGTGCTTTACATAAATGGGGAGTCTGTTCCCATCTTTGAGACACAAACTTGTTCCTCCAACATGTTTTGTTTATGTTACAGATGAGGTTTATATCCTTAAAGCAGGTAATTCTAGTGCTGTTTGTTTTGTAAATGTGTAGCAGATCCATCAGGGCTGGCTCAGAGAATGCCTTATAAGCTAGTCATAGATCACTCTTCGGTAGTCTGTTGGAGACCCAAGTACAGAAACAGGGCTTTGAGGCGACACACATAGGACATGTTATTTACATCCTGTACTCTTTTAGTGAGGAACCCCTGTTGCTGCTCCAGCTGTTGCAAATGCCTGATCAGGTACATGCCAGAGTGCATTGTACTCAATTATTGGTCTGATTAGGGCTGAGCAAACCGAGACTATGGTCTCTTTAGATCTGCATGCCATGCCCTTACTTTCAAGTTGAGCCACATACATCTGTTTTATTACACTGTATGCCAAGCACTATACACCTCACTAAAAATCTTATCCTATTCCATATTACTTGTACCACCTTTGACTTGAATATAACTGCCTTTATTTATTGATTTATTATCTGACTGAGGAGCTGATTCTGCTGTACTCTGGTCACTTTGTAATAAAATCTGCTGCAGACTAAAGAAAGCATGCCAGCTCACTGCAGAACTGTTTCTCCACTCTAATACATCATCAGAAGGTAGGGCTGGATGGCATGGAATCAGGAAGTAATTGTTCAGTGTGCAGTAAACAGAAACATTGATAAAAGTTAATAAATGTTGGTCCAGTGAAGTAACTAAAGTAAAAACCACACATTGTAGACTAATGAAGCCCACTTTACAGACTGAGGGCATAATTATAACAAAAAGCAATGGTAAAAAACCTTTGCACTTGATCTTTAAAACTGTCTTTTCAAGATCTAGGATTCTTAATGCTAAAATGTCAAATAATCATGGAAGCACTGAATATACTGCATAATACTATATGGGAGCTGCAATGCAAGAATTCTGACTGTGCATTTATGATAGCTGGTAACTTCAACAAAGCAGATCTCATGGAGGTGCTGTCAAATTACTACCAAATTGTGGATTTTCCCACAAGGGGAGCAAAGACTCTGGGCAAGACTTACACTAACATAAAAACAAGCAAACCTGCATTAGTGTCAGTGCCTAGTCTAACATGGTACAAATGTTCCCTAATTCTCTCTCTTAGGGTCCTATTGGTCTTCCCTATATAGAATGATGTACATGCTAGGCACCTAGCTAGATAGATCACATTCTTGCTCATGCAATTAGTCCCTGTGCTAAACCTATACTCAACATTATTGTTGGGGTTTAGGAAAGTAGTCCTAGTGTCCACAACGGCACACTGATTACACTTCCCACAAGGGAGGGTATTATACTCAAAATCACATCGCTTGATGCCTTCTCTGGTGATCTTGTAGCATAACATGCTCCTAAGATCAGACCTATCCTTAGGAAAAAGAGATGTTTCAGACCTATAGGGAAGACCAATAGGACCCTAAGAGAGAGAATTAGGGAACATTTGTACCATGTTAGACTAGGCACTGACACTAATGCTCTGGCGAAACATAGTAAGATGCTTGGATCTCAACACTCGTTCGTATTTTGTGTGCTACAGGAAGTCTTGGAGAGTGAGAGAGGGGGTGATTTGGTGAATTATACTCTGGAGTGTGAGATGAGGTGGATTATAAGATGCAGGGCTGATAAACCACCGGGTCTTAATGAGAGAGTTAACATCAGACCTATCCTTAGGAAAAAGAGATGTTTCAGACCCAAAAAATGAATTATAGAATTAATCATGATTTTTATCATATACTCAGGCTCAATGATTTGTTTAAATATATGTATCTGTGTTTTATGTTCTGTATGTTATGTGTTTTGAGCATCTATAGTCTATGCTTTTTGTATCTATAGTGTGTCCTGGTAATATGAACTTGTTGTGAGGATTTTTTATTGCGTATTTATTTTACATTTTTATATATATTATTGTGCATAATTAATTTATGTTTCCTCACATGTACTTCTGAACAGTAATTTTAAAACATATTTATTAATATATGGATTAGCTTGGTAACAGAATTTGTAAAAAAATATTTAATTGATTGATCATGATGAATTTAGTGCTTTAACCAATAGGATTTTTTCTGTGACTATTTAAATTATCAATTGTTAAGGGGGTGGTTATATGTCTGAAGAAGCCTTCGGGTGAAAGCGCTAACGCTATGTACAAATAAACAGCTAAGTTTTTAGTCATTCTGTCGTGGACTTTTTGTGGATGTGTGTTGAGAACTAACCTCGCTTGGATATTACATCTTGTTTAATTGAACTTATACTGCCTGGGACCCTGCGCATGGTACTGTGTTTTATTTTGATCGTTTATACTTTTGTAGCAGGGTCCGAGCTCCGTTGGCTTGGTGCGTTGTTGTGTTTGGTTTACGTTTATTTTATTGCTTTGCACCAGCCCAGGAGGATGGCAGACAATGCTGATAGTAACGTGGAGTTACCCTACGTTCCTATGACGTCAGGCATGACCTATCGGAAAGCTGAACGCTTCAAGGACTGTGTATTGGGCGCCGAAAATTTATTGATGATGTATGACCCCAGTTTGGAACCAGCTACGGATGATATGAGTGACGCCAATATCTTTAATTTAACTGAAGATCTAAATCGTTTGGAGATGGATTTTTTAAAACTAAAGAGGCTTCAACTACAACGCCAGCACTTCGAGGCGTGTTTGGCGAAGAAGATAGTACCGCGTGGACTACGAGTACTAAAAATGCCCACGTCAGGTAATACTTTTCCTGAACTTTTATACAAGTGGCAACAACTTAACCTAGAGTTAAGTTTTAATTATATGAGACTTCTGATTGACGTTCATGCATCTGAGGAGGATACTTTAAGACAATCTGTCAGTGAATTGTATGAGAACATTAAAATGAAGTATGTAAATGATAATGTTGATTTGAGACTCGATAGGGTCCTTGATAATGTTTCGCTCTTTGAGAAGTGATTACTGGAACAGAAAAAGAATAAAATTTTAAGAGATGCTAAAGACTTTAAAAATAATCATGTTTTCACTTGGCCAAGGTTTCATGGCAATGATAACAATGTTAATGGTTTTAACAAGGTAAATGTTGTTTCTAATAATGTGACTGATGTTATAGGTCCCAATGGACACACAGCATGTTTAAGTGATGTTACCGATAATTTGAATGAAAGGGCAGCAGCTAGTGTAACTAACAATAATGTGGTAGTTGGACAAACTGTTGCTACTAGCCCTTCATCACTGCTAACCACTAATGTACATGCAGTACCCTTCAGTAATAGAGGATTCTGTAACCCCATCACTAGTAGTGTAGGACATACTGAAGGTGTAGAGACAGTAGTTAGGAGGAAGACACCAGCGTTAGATGTCCACCCCATTACTCCTAACTCTCAGTCCTTTTGTACCCCTTTCCCTATAGCGCAACAACAATGCATAGGGAGGCAGAGGTCTATGAGCAGTGGCCGTCACAAGAGGAAGGGGTCAGGCAGCGAACAACAAGGCCCTACACTGAAGAAAATGTGGGAGAGAACAGGGACACGTTGATTATAAATATCTCCCACAGGGCCTTGAGTATATATGAGGAACAGGTACTTAATAAAGGATTGAGTTTTATTCCCACTTGTAATAGTGATTTGCTGACTGTGCATTTATGATAGCTGGTAACTTCAACAAAGCAGATCTCATGGAGGTGCTGTCAAATTACTACCAAATTGTGGATTTTCCCACAAGGGGAGCAAAGACTCTGGGCAAGACTTACACTAACATAAAAACAAGCAAACCTGGGTGGCTCTGATCACATTGCCATAAAACTAATACCAGCTTACAAACCTCTCTTGATCAGAGATAAGCCCACTGTGAAACAAATTAGGGTCTGGCATGAAGGAACCAGAAGTCTCAGGGGCTGCTTTGGCACTACAAACTGGGGTGTCTTCAGGGAGACAGCCACGGTGAAAAATCTAGTGAACATAGATGAATGTACTGAGACAACTATGGCTTATATATTCAAATGCATGGAGAATGTAATGAACATCAAAAATATTAAAGGAAGAGCCAACCAAAAACCACGGCTAAACAGCAAGGTGTATGAGTTGCTGAGTGCAAGAAACACTGCTTTCAGGGCAAAGGATAAGAAGGGTCTAAGTGTGGCAAGGGCTGATCTAAAAAAGGGTATCAAGGAGGCCAAGCGGAAGTATGGAAAGAGGATACGAGGATGCTTCGAGGATGCGAAAGACTCAAGAAGCTTGTGGAATGGTATTCAACAGTTAACTGACGGCAAGACCAACTCAGCTCAGTGCAATGATAACATTGAATTTCTGGACAATCTAAACACATGTTATGGCAAGTTTGAAGAGAAAAACAATCTGGAGGCTTCTCAATGAACAAAAGAAGGCAGTACTCAACTCCAGTGCTGTGGATATAAGGAACCAACTGAGGAAAGTGAACTCCAGGAAGGCTGCTGGCCCTGATAACATTCTGGGGAAAGTATTGAAAGGTTATGCAGACCAACTCGCCATAGTCCTGATGGACATCTTCAATGCCTGACTTGTCCAGGAAGAAGTACCAGCATTCTTCAAAGTTAGCAACATAATCCCTCTGCTGCCCAAAAAAGTCAACCCCACCTGCATAAATGATTACAGGCTGGTGGCCCTTACATTAAATGTAAAATACTTCAAAAGACTGGTTAAAAGACATTTGACTACTACCCCAATCCTTTGATCCACTGCAGTTTACCTACCAGGCAGATCAACTGCTGATGCCATTTCAGTGGCATGTCACCTCACATTGGAGCATCTTGAAGAGAAGAACAACTATGCCAGGCTGTTCATAGATTTCAGCTTGGCATTCAATACAATGATTCCAATGCAACTTATAGAAAAGCTAATCAACCTTGGCATAAATAAAGGGCTGTGCAACTGGATCCTTGATTCCTTGACTAGAAGACCACAAAGGGCCTGTGCTGGTAACAACACTTCAGGGAGTATTACAATCAACACCAGAGTACCCCAGGGTTGTGTCCCAAGTCCTCTGCTGTTCACAATGCTTAGCCATGACTGCTCTGTGAAAGCTAGCAACAACCACATCATCAAATTCACAGAGCTGTCATGGCTAAGCATTGCGAACAGTAGAGGTAGAGTAGTGATACCGAAAGGTAAGGGTTTATTAAGTAGGCCTTTTGCTATATGAATATTGTGCCATTTTTTAAAGAGGCAACAACAGCATTTGGTAAAGGACTGACTGTGTGTGTTCTGCTTACCTGGATCTTGCTAAGACCGTTGACACTATACTCCATAAGTAAACTATCTCTCTTAAATGTCCATACATATATGGGTGAGTACTGACTAAGCAACAGAATAAATCAAGTCAGGATGGAGTTAATCAATGTGCCTCACAGATTTGTCTACAAGGAGCACTGTTTTTTTTTTCAAACTGACCTTCTCAGATGTAAAAGTGGGAGGTGGACTATGGATAACCAAAGAGAGGGAGTTAACTTCAAATTAAGTAATGCAATTGCTTTAATAAAAAAATGCCAGAGTTCTGAAGGATGGTCTGCAAAATACATTTTTTGGCAAAGTAGTAATAACCCTCTTAGTGGCAACAAATGTAGCATCTTGAGACTTGGTAAAAAGAATGTGAAATAGACCTATAAAATAAATGGTCTTTTTTTATAATATAAAATGTACATCATTGTTTAAAAAGTTAATATCATAGCAGTATACAATTAAATTTTTATGTGTGTCTACCAAAGTCAGAAAGATGTATTCTGTAACCCATCTGTTTCTAAGGTTCTACCTGACATAATCGAAACCCCAGAACACCGACAACGCAATCACCGACACCACATAATCGACAGTGCAGAAACACGAAACCTCACATGCCCGACAACGAAATAACCGACGGTACACAAACACGAAACCTTATACACTGCACACACCACAATAACAACAATCAACAAACAAAACACATCCCTGTCCAAAACCACACACACAACACACAAAATCCCTAAACCATGAGTGACGCAATATCTACGAGTACTAAAATGCCACTTTAAAAATAATGTTTTACTTGGCCAGGGTTTCATGGCAATGATAGCAATGTTAACTGATGTTCCCAATGGACACACAGCATGTTTAAGTGATGTTACGATAATTTGAATGAAAGGGCAGCAGCTAGTGTAACTAACCACAAACTGTCTACTAGCCCTTCATCACTGCTAACCACTAATGTACATGCAGTACCCTTCAGTAATAGAGGATTCTGTAACCCCATCACTAGTAGTGTAGGACATACTAGACACCAGCTAATGTCCACCCCATTACTCCTAACTCTCAGTCCTTAACCCCTTTCCCTACCCTGAATACACTAATTAATAATCCACATCTGCCCATTAACCCTACCTAAACATAACTCAGTATTGAAACCACCTATGTAGAAAACATTTATGGTGAACATTGGGAGGAGAACTTCCTTCACGCCAAAATATTTTAATAAAATATTTTAAAGGAAAAGTTTGGGTTTCACAAGGGTTTTTTTGATTTGGCTTTTTGATTTGTGTAGCTTATTGCTGTTTGTTGAAGAGATCATCCACTAGCTTTTGAAATTCACACTTAGTCTCTAATCTATCTCATTCCTGCATCACTAGACTTTCCCACCAAAGATGCTGTGTTCATTAAAACCTTTTGACCAAACACTTACTTAAACTGGACTATACACTAGGACTACTTTCCTAAACCCCAACAATAATGTTGAGTTTAGCACTGGGACTAATAAGAATGTGGTCTATCTAGCTAGGTGCCTAGCCCTAAGAGAGAGAATTAGGAACATTTGTACCATATTAGACTAGGCACTGACACTAATGCTCTGAGAGAGTTAACATCAGACCTATCCTTACAGACCCAAAAATTAATTATAGAATTAATCATGATTTTTATCATATACTCAGGCTCAATGATTTGTTTAAATATAATCTGTGTTTTATGTTCTGTATGTTATATGTTTTGAGCATCTATAGTCTATGCTTTTGTATCTATAGTGTGTCCCATGTACTTCTGAACAGTCATTTTAACTGTGACTATTTAAATTATCAATTGTTTGGTTATATGTCTGAAGAAGCCTTCGGGTGAAAGCGCTAACGTCTTGTACAAATAAACAGCTTTGTTTTAAGTCATTCTGTCATGGACTTTTTGTGGATGCGTGTTGAGAACTAACCTCGCTTGGATATTACATCTTGTTTAATTGAACTTATACTGCCTGGGACCCTACTGTGTTTTATTTTGGCTTGGTGCATTGTTGTGTTTGCTATAAAATAAATGGTCTTTTTTTATAATATAAAATGTACATCATTGTTTAAAATGTGTATCTACCAAAGTCAGAAAGATGTATTCTGCAACCCATCTGTTTCTAAAGGGTATGTCTTGACACTCCATTGAAATTATTATCCCATTGCATAATTTGTTGATTGACTGATTTTTGAGAACCACCCTACATTTTGTAGTCTTTGATCAAGTAAATTGAAAGGATTTGAAAAACATACAACCACTCTATGCTAGAAAATAAGGATGAAAAACATGAACTATTCAGAAAGACTGTAAGATTTACAGTATATTACATTTCTTATTAGCAACCAAAAGGAGATCTTTCTTATCTGTAGGAAAATGCCTGATTTAGTTCTACTTCAGAGACCATACTTAAAATATATAGATGGAAAGCTAACACCAGATTGAAGAACCTATTCTTAAAAATAAATATTTACAGAAAAAAGTGTGACACATGTATAATCCAGTCCCTTACAAAGTTGTGGCATAAACTTCTCTTAACAGTCAGATCAAGTCAGCCATTTGCTCCTTTCAAAAACATATTTGATACATATAAACAAAGCACAAAATCCCTCTGTAAGGTATGAACAAGTGGACTTTTATAAGGTTAGTAGATTGTAAACTTGACAATTGGACTTACGAACATTTAGTACCTCCAGCACTATACTAGGAGGTGTAAGAGATTCCCCTTGGACAATGTGCAAAAAAGAATGTTAATGTGAAATG
Source organism: Protopterus annectens (assembly GCF_019279795.1). NCBI lineage: Eukaryota > Metazoa > Chordata > Ceratodontiformes > Protopteridae > Protopterus > Protopterus annectens. The sequence goes on along the minus strand of NC_056728.1, from coordinate 1,865,915,336 downwards.
GGAGAAGGGTTCCCAGACTGCAAGTATTACTTAAAAGTTTTGAGGGCAGATGACCTGAATACAAACCACTTCTATCAATGTTAGGGTATGTGGTGGGCCATGGACAATAAAAATTATCAAGACCAGGGGATCTGAGAGAAGCCAGAAACAGTAAGTACTGCAGCATACTATACAAACAATAATGCCCAACAGGAGGCTCCCAAGGGGACTGCCTTTGCTCAGGCCTATTGGCCTGTGTGGAACACAGACTCCAAGATGTTATTTCAAAGCATTTGTTACTAACACATTTATTCAATAGAGTTTTGAATGAGCCTAATAAACTGGCTGTCCAAATGTTCACAGGAAGCTTATTCCAAAGTATCAGTATAATGTTAGAGGAAGGTTTTGTACACCTAGCGCTCTGAATGATAGACTACTGTGCATATGCTAGTACCTGAATTAACTTTATACCCCAAGAGCACTCTTAAACATTATTATGAAAAAGTTTTATAAGCTAGACAAAGTTTGCCATGAATATTCCTGTAACTAATATTCTAAAGATTAAGGCATTTTAAGCATGACAAATAATCCAAATGTTTGCATATATAACACCATTTTGTAAAAATGATTTGAAAAGACTCTGTTGTTTCTATGTCTCAATAAGCACAGAAACTGTAGTTATATTCAAGAATCATTGCCCAGGGGTGTTGAGAATCCCAAAGCCACAGATGGAAGGTCACCCCCACCCCTAGAAGATCCATTTTTTTGACATATTTACCCTGTTGGGGATTATAGCACTTACAAAATGAGCTATCTGTTAAATTGTTTTGCATTTGCTTTTTATCTGTGTGTAATATATTGTTAAATATGTTGTATGTAAAGTAATTCCTCTAACAGATGTTTGCAAGAAATCAAGGATGTATAATTGTCAAAAGTAATAAAATAATTTAACAGGTAACTCATTCCTCTAAACAAACAATACTTTTTCTTTGGGTGACCATGCAGTTTCTTGAGAAATTAATTTCTGCTTCCCCACTCACGTGTATAGCAAATAATACCAATAATGACATAACACTGGTATAAGTTTAGGGTTAGGAAAGCATTTACTTTGAACCATTGCTTTTCATTTGCCTAGTTGCTATTTGTTGAGACAGGTATACAGAGTCAAAGAAAAAGTAATCGTTCATAGCACAGTACTTTTAATATAATTTTTTGATTTCATATATATTACCATTCGTAGTTCTGCAGTAGACTGGTATGCCATTTTCAGTTAGACTCATTGCTTTGGACTAATTGAGTGCTGAGATATGTTCATAGTTCCCTGTGACCTTAAGTTTGATGAAGGTTATTAAAGGCTAAAGGAATAACCCATTGGAGGATGTGCAGAAGTGTTTATTAAATGTGATTTTCATGCATGGGTTTGCTATAGCAAATGTAGATAGTTCTTTCATTCTCCAATTACTTGATCAATACAGTTCATATTGTTGTAAAGAAATGGAGACTGTCATAGCACAGGAATAAATAAAGTGGAATCCCTTGGGGATTGGTCCTTGGAGCGCTCCTTTTAGGCATTTACGTCTCTGAAGTCAAGGCCAATGTCAATGGCCTCTAGTTGACTAAATTTGCAGGTGATTGCAAATTAGGAGCGGTCATTGAATCCCACACTGACACAAATGTTCTCCAGGAAGGGCTGACAGAGACAAACAACTGATGTCAGAGCCATGTACTAAAACTAAATGCCAAGAAATGCATAATGGTATCCTTCAGGAAGTCATCCACTCCTGGCAACTATCATACTGACAACACACCCTTTAGAGCTGACCAAGTAATTATGGTCACACATACTCAGTAATCTAACCTTTGACCACCACATGTCTGCAGTAGTGAGGAAATCTTCTATGTTGCACAACTTATAAACAAAGGTATGGCATCTAGGTCTAAGGAAGTCATTGTTCCACTGTATCCGGCATTCATCATAGCTATCATTGAGTACAATGCCCCATTTGGTATGTACCTAACCAGGCATATCCAACAAATGTAATGTCGACAGATGCTCCTCACTAAAAGAACACAAGGCATAGGTAAAATGTCCTCTGCAAACTGCCTCAGGGCCCTATCCCCCCTGTATTCTGTCTCCTACAGGCTGTTAAGGGGAGATCTATGCCTGCCATACAGGGCATTCTCAAACCTCACTCTGTTGGACCTCCTGCATATCCATAAAACAAACAGTATCAGAATTACCTGTTCTAAAGACGTAATCCTTGTGATATTAATAGGACCTGTTGGACAGGCAGGCAGGTATGTATCCCAGAGACTACCCCCATCTGTGGAACAGGCTCCCCATCCATGTGAAGCAGAGTTCCTCAATAACCCAATTCAAGTGTAACTTGGACAATTGGATGGGGAACAGGAAATTCATCCATGGCTTGGCACCTATGTCTCTAATGGACACAGGCATCCTGTAAATGGTTCATCTCTCAGGCCCCTGCTTGTAAATGTTTCATCTCCCAAGCCCCTGCTTACACTTAGCAAGTATACCAGAACTTGTCAGAGATATGGGATGCATGGCTAGGCTTAAAAAGGTCCTTGTGGTTGTTAGTCTAATAAACACCTATGAACCTATAACTACTTTTTTTATGCCAACAATAATGCCCACAAATTTTGTGTGGTAAAGAAGTTTTGCAAGGCATGCCTATAGTTATCAGGTTCTGCAAGTGTTATATTTTAAAATATTCAAAAATGTTGGGATGTGATCCTATAGGCCAAATTCTACTTAGTAAGGAGAAAAATTGTGGTGTGTGATGAAAAGTTTCTCTTGTATTGCTCATTAATCTAATGTCATAAATTATTATTATTCTGTTTTAAGAGTACACTCCTTGCATATTAAATGTACCCCTTTGAAACTCTTGCTATCTAGTAAGGCTTGTTACATTTCTTTGTCCATTTCCTGCTGTATGACTATGCAATAATGACTCACTACACCTTCCAACTGGCAAGGCTGCTCAGAACAAAGCAGATGCCAACAGTATGTCACCACTGATGAATTCAAATGCATTTATCACACAGGCACACAGCACTACACAATGAACTTTATTCCAAATGTATATCACATAGTCTGCATTGTAAGTTTTTTTAAGTCCAAATGAAATATCTCCAAGCTAAACAGTTCATATTACTCATAGGCTAACTACCCTTGCAAGACATTGCAAGCCTAGACAGTTATCCCACATGAGAATCATACCCTGCACTTTGGGTCTGTAAGGTAAAAACCTTTACAATTATAACGATCTCCCACCTATAAAACTAAATGTGTCATTTATTTTGTTAATGGATTGCATCATTTATAGGGCAAACATTTCCTGAAAATCTTGAACAACAACAACAATCTCTAGCAATGTTAGGAATTGTAAACTTCTCAGGAGAAATGTTACTCTACATTACTTGAAGTTAATTTAACTGAATGTTAACTAGAAATCTAGCACTAATCATTGTTTCTACAGCCTATAGTAAATCAGTTATCTTGGTTTTGGACATTTTGTTTTAATTGTTTCACACACTAGAAAGCAAATTTTGGCTGACAAAGTTTAGCAGAATATTCAGGCCTCACTGAAATAAGCATTGGCTAGTAAAAGTAAAAAATTCAGCAGTTCATTTCTTAACCTCTTCACTCAAAAACCTGGAACAAAGTCTTGTGCAATGAGGAACCTTTTTTTATTTATTGTTCTTTTTATTTATTGCTATTTATTAAGGAAGCTGTTAAACTCAGCCATTTTATAGTATCATTATTTTCAAAACATAAAATATCGTTAGGTGTAATTACTGGTTTTGTTCAGTGAATTCAGTCCTTACAGCTTTATTATAAAATCACACATTTTACTAGGGTCACAGCAAATTTTAAAGCAAAAGCAAGAATATCCCTGAATACCAGTGACAGGTACTCAGGCAAAAAAAAGCACTTTATCGTCTCTGAGTTTACCACACAAGTAGGTTGCAGTGTTAATTTATAATTTGTACCTAAAGCATTTAGTGTGGGGGATATAGAAGTTTTTCATATTTTTCAAGCTTTGTTTAGATTTGTTACCTAACCCTGAGGCTTATTTTTACTAAAACTTTCCCCTAAGCAGGAGCTATGCATTCATCTGGATACAGTGACGTGCCCAGTAGGTTCTCTAACAACAACTGGTATACACAGCTTCTTTTCCATTCCCACTATCAACAAAAGGTGGGTCATGTCAGACATTTTCTTTTGCTGAGCATGAATTTTTGTTCTCTGAAATGAAGATTTATTGCTTCTGCATAATCCTAAACAGTCAATTGCACCTATGAACACTTTCATTGCTGCCTTTCATTATCTTTCTGTCTTTGGTCCTACATGGTTTTGCCATTAAGGCATAAGGAGACACACACACGCTTGGAGCGATAATATATTTTGCTGTATCTCGTTGCAAAAACACAACACTACAGGAGCTATAACTGAAGAAAGAACACTTTTTATGTTAAATGTTCTATTCTACAACTGATGACATTCACTACTGTTATGTAAACTTCTGTGGATTTTCAACTACCAATATTCATCATGTTCCCTATGATGGTAGGTCATTGTAGCATAAACTTAAATGCATCGTCACTTTGTTTATATTTAGTCTTCAATCATTTGTTAAGGTTCACTAAGCTTAAACACCACTTCTGAGACTGCACATATATCTGGTCAACCATATGACCTGCTCAGGTCCTTATCATGTGCTGTCTGTTGATTATATATCCATATTGTGCCAGACTTAGTGACAAAACTGTAGGATTACCTGTGGGAGTCAGCAGAGCTTAGAGCAAGAGAAAGAAAAATAATGGATAAATAAAAATCATAATGTTAAAAATTGTCTGTTGTATACATTATGCCTACTCCAGTGTGACTGCACCCTAAGTGAATGTACCATCAAAATTAAACAAGAATTATAGAGAACGGAATAAGGAGAGATATGTGCATACGGTTGTTATGAATATAAAAGGCATCACATGGGGTGTAATACTCTTCATGTTTGTAAAAGACTTAGTGGGACTGGGCACCTGGTTGCAAAATTAAACTAGTAAACAACAAAATGCAATTCATATGTTTAGGGTGTTTTCTTTTTAAGCATTCTATAGTTATTTTTAGTATGTTGTATGATCAATGGTTTAGCTGGTTAGCTGTTTTTACTGATGGTCTCACAAACCAAAACAAATTTCCTATTTTTTTGCCCTTATAAACTCTACCTGGTTCAATAAAGTTTGCACAACTGTGAAGGAGTCATCAAAATATTCTAAACCTACCTGTGGAAGCCAAAACTATTCAGGTGGGGCATATTCCAAGAGATGACACTGGATTCACAAAGAGACATCAGCATCATGTAAAGCAGCCAGATAGTTTTATTTAGGACTGCCCTAATCTATCATGTGATTAGCAATGACAAACTGTGTGAATTTTACATGTCGGCATTCTGTTATCTTCTATCCTGGAATGAAGTCTTACAAAAGTATCATCAGTACCCTACATTCTGCCAAGTTGTTGGCTATGTTATAAAACAGTCCTTCCCTTAGGTTGGCACACTGTCTGTAAGTACAGCCAGAAACCTGGTCTGATCAGCATAATAAGTGTTTAAAGGATTAGTCTGCCCATTTTTGCATGTCCTCCAGCTGACCATCAGATCCTCAGCAGCACCATTTTTTATCCTGAATGTCCCCGATACTATCCCACAAGGCTGGGATTGCACCACTGACAGTTTGGAAAGGAAAGATGAACAGAGTAACCTGCAGTGACATATATATTGTCCTGCACACCAGGGGATTTTTGGATACTCTAACTGGGCAGAGCTGTTGACATCCTATACATCACCAGTTAGCTTCATCCATCCATTCAGTTCTGGCATGCTAAAGGTAATCTGCCACATGATTATGACATTATCACCATCACTAGGGATTTGTCATATCTTAGGCAGATCTGTCACTCTTACCTCCAAGAGTTGGCAGTCTGGCAAAGCTGCTTTTTCCCACTCCACCTACCTGGTTCCTCCGTCTCCCAACTCTCTAGTCAAATTCAGGAGAGCTGTACTGTAGTCAGGACTCCATCTTTTTATACCATGGAACCAGCCAGTTAGAGCATTTTTTTAGACACATGAAACAGGAAAAAGAAGAGTTGGTATTCACTGAGTAGCAAACAGTAATCTAGTGATTGGAATGTAAGCAGTAAGGCATCATCACTTATTTACTAACTGAAAAAAGTAAGAGTAAAGGTCACAGTCTTGACATTTTACTATGAGAGCCCTTAGGAAGTAACAGCCTCATTATCAGGCCAGTTTTAGAACTGGAAAAATACAGTTTATGTAATCAAGATTTCAATACGACATGATGGTCAAGGTAAAGCTGGTATGATCAACGGCTTTATAAAGGTTAATATAAGGAAATACCAGAGGCATAGTAGAGTTTGAGAGGTTAAGGAGAATCTCCAATAGTTTTACGAATAAAAAGGGTTGCAGATTAAGATCAGAAAGGTTAAATGGTACAACTCCTATAGGGGTCATTAAATGAATAAGGCTTAGAAGAGATCACAGTTGATTTAGGAAGATATCGAGATACAAATGATGCAGGCAATGTTATTGGACAATGTGGTGATCAGCTTTTCCATCTAGAGTGGAAGGACATACTAAAAAGAAAAAATGTGCATGCAGAATATATAAGTCTGGGATAGTAGGCAGATGTCCTCTAAATGGCCAGAGTAAGACCCCATTGGTTAACACCCTATAGATACTGCTTCACATGATTGGTACAGAGCTGCCTACCTCAGAAAGTCAGAGGAGCAATTTGGTTTCTGCAGCCACTTTCATATTGCCTCCTAAGATAGGGTTCTTGGATTTGTAAATTGCAGTTCCCCTGACTTCTACCCCCTCAAACCAAAGTCGAGGACCAAAAATGTATAAAAAGTATTCAAAGAGCTGAGGACCAAAGAAAATCTTCAGAACTTCTGTGACATCTGTAGCAAGCTCCTTGCTACAGTTACTAGCACCCACTGAGCTTCAGTTCGAATAATAATGCACTTTGGGTATTTATTTATGAAGTGCCAATATCCTTGTGGCTTCATAAATGGCAGTGCTGCACATCTGCCCCATCAGCACCTGTTGATCATGCACTCTAACCTCTTGGGCCCAGAACAACTGCCCCTTTCTCCCTACCTTACTTACTGCTCTGGTTGTTTGGATAAATTATATTTAAGGACTGACTTTCAATATTAGTTCTTTCCAAGCTATCTGTTAATTTGAAATCTGGTCTGACTGCTACTTAGTAGAAGTGGATGTTAAATCAGATAAATTCTTTTGACTAAATATAATTAACAAATGTGAGAGTGAGGCCATTTCTTTCAACCAAGTTGAAAGTGGATGTAAGGGATAAGGGAGAGCCCCCTCCTCTGCACAGTTAGCATTCCATGGACACTGCAAATGTATTTTACCCACATTCAAAGCTTTTACTGAAAAATCCAATTTACTGTGTAGTATACATCTACACTCTCACAACACACATACAAAGCACATGCACAGACATACGCAAACACATGCACACGTGCATACACACACAAAAAAAACAGACAGACACACACACATGCATTATGCACCTCCTCCACCCTGCACACATATATCTTTCTATTGCAAGCCTTTTGTAAAGAAATTACCTGAAAATAAAAGTCTAGAGAAGCTGTGTGTAACATAGGAAAACTAGAAACTTACCAATGAGTTTGATGGTCCCCCAGTGTTTGATACATGGTCAACTTCCATTATTATTGAAGGAATTAAAAGCTTTCCTTAGAAGGGTAGGAAATGAAAACAGATTCCACTCTGTTACTGAAGTTTGATATAGGAAAGTAGTAGTCCTTAGCAATGGAGCTACAAAGTAGTTACACTGGTATTGGTCTGCATCTCTGGCATAGAAGGGGAAGGCCTGACTACAGCGCAGATGACCCGAGTCTGATTAGCAGCTCAAATGCTTAATGGTTCAAGCAGAGGGGATGGGCATGCCTATTAGATAGCATGCTGGGTGGAGCTCCTGCTGAGCCCTGGTGGAGATCACAGATCAAGCAAAAGGGATTGCCAGGCTGGATGTGCACGAAGGTTGATGAAATGGACAACTATAAGTATGGTCTCAGGCCAGTCCTCATCACCTGGCCAGTCCAACACTTCATGTCAGCACATTGGGAAGGGCTGCAGATAGCAAAGCACCTCACCACAGAGGCACAGAATGATTGCTTCCATCATCCCCGTCCTTGTACCGATCAATCTGTAGACATTTAAAACCTGGATAAAAGCATTTGGAAAGTAGCAACAGTTGGCCAAAAGTCTGGACAGTTATTTAGCTGGAAATTTACATGTATAATTAACTCCTCCCACTTACAGTGGGATTGTTTGGGATTCCACCATTAAGAAACACAAATTAAAAGAAATCCAGTAACAAAATGACTTGGGAATGGGGGAAGGCAGTAAGGTTTGCCACGTTGTTGCTTCTTAAGACTAGTAAAACATAAATGTATTTTGCAAAACATTCAAGTCAATAACATTGCACTTTGGAAAGAAAAATGAACATTTTAGTATTGTGAGTATGTGAGTCATGTAGTACTGAATATGTTTGTGCTACTTTTGAATAAGGGATATAACTGAAAACATAAATGGACAAATGCTTGCCCACAGGTCAGTGATTGCAGAAGGAGACAGCTGCCAAATAACACCATTTTTTTACTGCTACTTCTCCTTTGCAATAACGTGCATACATACCTTGCCTCATTGTGTCATTGCTAGCTGCTTGTCTTCTGTTCCAACTGAGACTCCCTTAAAGTTGGGAGAGACAGTAACTTAAACTGACTGGCTGGTTACCCATTTGAAGGGAAAAAACAAAAGAAATATTATGGTGTGCAATATGCAGTGAAATGTTGTTTTTTTAATGTCTCGTGATGCAGACCATAGTTGTGTTGCAATCCTGTAGTGCTCTTTGCATATAGTCACTGGCTGAACACGCTGATGATGTGGGTGCAGTTATAGCTCTAATGACAAGGACTGGCAACTCAGGGTCAAATTGCATTACCCTCACCTCTTTAGTTGGTGCAAAAAATTATAATTTCAAGGTGACACTCAAGATTTCATAGCACTCTGTTATCTTAAGTTACAATTTGGTATTTCCCAGAAACACTAGAAAGGTGAGAGTTATGCCCATCTTGTCTTTCATTACCTAGTGGTGCATCCCCTATAACCTGCCTTGGAGCAGAGGTCTCCTCAGGCAGGTGTTAGCTACTGAAGCAGAGTCATGTTATTCCAGAATGTGCTCATACCCCGCACACTTTCAGTGTGGATGTTCAGTACAATGTAGTGTTACATTATTAGGTGCCTTATCTCCTTAAGTGTGCCAATCTCAAATTCCAGTCACCTAACGCAGTAAACTCCTGATTCCACAGTTGCTCATATTAGTCCAGCCTCTTGAAAAATGAAGGCACCCCTTTGCATTGATTTAATACAGCCTCATAAAATAGTGACTATATTAACAAGGGAATTTAGCACAGCTGTCTCTGAATTGCACTATCATCACTAAGTGGCACTACCCTGCTTATCCCTGCCCGTCCTGGGACTGTATACTACATGTTTCTGTATGGATGAAACTTGTAGCACCAGGGATCTATGGTATGAACCCTTCTTGTAGTGCCTCATTGCTGCACCATGATGCACACCATGAGATGTGTGAATACGCATCCACACATGTAGGACTACCATTCTGCACAGCAGTCAGATCTATTTAAGTGGTAATGGCTGCTACAGGTGCTGGAAATAGCATGTTTCCCACATGTTGCCTGAGACAGTGAGCAAGACAATGGCTGCTACGCTGACATGACGGCCCTTTGTACAAAGATGATCCATGCCACTAGCTTGCCCGGATGGTAAGTGAAGCCAAGAGCATTACTCATTCTGGTAACAGTGCTGTACCAATCTGCAGTGGTATTATCCCAAACTGTTTAACAAGTGGTAACCAAAACTTACAAACAGAAAAGAGTTTTACTGTAAGCATTTTTCATTTTCATCCTTTTCCTTTCAGAGGTCCACTATTGTACAATTTTTTTTTTCCTACTTTGTCATACAGTGTAGAGAGAGCACACAAGGTTGCCACAGAAAGCACCTATCCCAGCAGTGGGAAGCATATCTCATGTGCATTACTGCACTGTACAGCTTTAATTGTGTGTGTGTGTGTGTGTGTGTGTGTGTGTGTGTGTGTGTGTGTGTGTGTGTGTGTGTGTGTGTGTGTGTGTGTGTTGGTGTGCGTGTACTAATGAGTTCTCTTTTTGTTTTCTCTTCCTTCTGCAGGTCCAGTTGGAGTGGAGGCAGAGGAATGGCTGTAGGCACCTCAGCTTGGGCCAGAAAACAGCTCTGGCAATGGGTCACCAGTGTTTACCACAATTCCTTCTCAGTAGGGGTACAGGAAGAATTTTGGTGAAGGCAACCTTGACAGCTCAGTTATGGCTGCTATGGTCACTATTCCTAGTAGTGGTTTAAGTGTAGTCACCTCTAGTTGTCAGTGGCATAGCCTAGTGATGTCTAAGTTACAACAGCTAGTCACGTAGCTTACCACAGTGGAGCACCTTATGGCAAGACTGGTTGAGTCATGGGACCCATGGGCCACAGTCATCAGACCACCATGGGCATGGCCTGCACATGATATTGGCCATGTAGGTCACTCATATCTGTGTGGAGTGATCTTTTGGCCAATGTGTCATCCACCATGTACCCTGCCCTATCCTTCCATCTATGTATTACTGCACCTTGTGTGTCACTCTTCAAACATTATTTTCCATTCTTTCCTATCGCAAAGTGTTCACTGACTATCTGTGCCCACCCAGTTTTGTCCCTACATTTTATTTCAATACCACCCCTGTCTGTGTCTGCATTTTATGTTTGTTTGGGTGACTCTGTGACATTGCTTCTACCTCTGTCCCTTCCACAATCATTTGTCACTACCTTCCCCAACTGCCTTCCAATTGTTATATGAAACTGCGAGCTTTTCCCACATAAAATGCTCTTCTTAGCAGTTATTAATTACACTTACCCTTGCTTGCTTTCTTCTACTTGCTGTTCTCCTTTTCCTAACATTCCCATATTGCCCTTTTCCTTTACATTTGTATAACTAACTGGGTTGGTACTGTGATTTTCTGGCCCTTATTAGGGTGCCTGGCAATGTGTATGTGACAAGAAATAAGGCACTTCATTGCACACATTGCATGTCTAGCTTTAGGCGCACTTTCTGTGACACTGGCCATTCAAATCATGCTTACTTTGACAGTGCAGCTCCTGTATCGAGCCTGTCTCATGATAGTTGCCCCATAATGCACCTCATGTAATTAACTATGCACTCCATTCTACCAATGGTATTGATTCATATCCAAGTAGCTACCTGTCTGTCATTTCATTCCATGGGATCCTTGATGTTTAGTACTGTTCAGCTGAGAAGTCTTGTCTATGAATCTCAGCCTTTATATTCTTTTTTCCCCCCAAAAAAATTTATTTTCAATTAAAATAACATTTACATAATATTTTTAAATATAATTTTAAACAACTATATACAATATTTACAATAGCCTGACTTTCAATTATATACACTGTATGTTATTAAATATAGAATTAATAGATCAGTTATCAGAGATACAATATTGATTATTGCAGTGTGTCCAACAAAGATATAAATTTCTTCCAAGGATTATTTACCAGTGGCCTGGGATAGATTCATAGTTCTTTGATTTTTATTTCCATCGATGCAGTTGTCTTCAGTAAAGTATAGAATTCTTCCAAGGTCGGGGGTGTATCTGAATTCCACCTTCTGGTTATGCATTTCCTAGATATGCATTGCATATTTGTCTTATTCAGGTAGGGACCTTCATTTACATTTAATATAATCAATGCTTTAGTTAAGCTAAAGGGTTCATTAAATAAAGCTTGTAAAAAATGATTGCTTCCATCCAATATGATTTAATTTTATTACATTCATAAAAAATATGAATCCAGTCTGCTTTATCTGACTTTTCACACCTCCAGCAAAAACATTTGTAGTAGTACTGATCTTTTTAATTCTATCTGGTGTTAAAAATGCTCTATGTAAAGCATTTCCAGTTAAATATTTTCCAGTACTGTGTGTTAGAGGTGTAATTAACTGATAGTAAGATGTTAGTTTTAATTTCTTCTTTTAACTTCAATGACTGACCTTTTGTTAAGAACTGCCAGTATGATGGTTTGGGAATTGTTTTATATGTTATTAACTATTTATATAGTTTTGAAATGGAATTTTTCTTTTCACAACTATTATATATAAATTCGTACAGAAAACTTGTTAGATTTGGAATATCTTTAAATGAAGAATTATTAATCTGCATAAATTGAGTGTACATTAGAATGCTTTGTAAGGTTAACCAGTCCTGTGTTGGAATATTGTAAGCAGTTTTTATCATATGTGTATCTAAAACATTTAATTTGTTTACACATTGAAAACAGCATACGAATCCATTTTGTTCCCAGGAGGTTATTGTTCCCCTATATATTTTGTGAGGAAAGTTCTTAATGATGGTAAATGGGGTTAAAAGGTCAAACCAAAGTTTTAGATCTATGTTTGCATTGATAAGTTTCCTAAAGGAATTGATGTAATGATTAATCAGTGTTGTATTAGAAGGTTTTGTTATATTATATGTTATACTTCTGCATAGCATGTACCAGGATTTGTTTGATTTATCTACTATTAAAACTTTTTTAACAGATTAAATTAATTTGTTAATATAGCCATTAATTATTTCCAGTTGGCAAAATAATTTGGGTTTATCCAGTCTATTGTAGTTTTAAGCACATATGCTTTTATATATGTTTCTACTTCTGAGAAGTTCAATCCTCCTTGTTTCCAGGGTCTAATGTGATGAGTTAGAGGTAATCTATTCTTTTTGGGATACCATAAAAAATGTATTAAACATGAGTTTATTTCTTTAAGAATACATCTTGCAGGAATTAACTGTATTGCTAATGTTACATATAGTATTTTTGGCAATAAGACCATTTTTATTAATTGCAATCTGTCTTCAAAAGTTAATATGATTTTGTTCCACTTTTCTATATATATTTTTATTGTTTCAATAATGTTTTTATAACTTATTAATATTGTTTCATTTATATTTTTGCATAACACTATTCCTAGATAATTTAGAGTAAGTTATTGTTTTCCTATGATGGATTTATCTTGATCTATTAAAGTGTAGACCTGAAATCTTATAAAATTTCTCCATTACTTCTAGCTCTCCTAATGACTTTCTGGAGTTTGATAGGGTTAATAAAATATCATCAGCAAAAAGCATTATTTTAGATATGTACTGGTCATAGACTTCTATTCCTTTTATTCTTGGAATATTGCATATTATTTCTACAAGTATTTCCATAGCCAAAGCAAATAAAATAGGAGAAAGGGGGCATCCTTGTTTAGTACCTTTCGTTATATGGATAGGTTCTGAGGTGAAAGGACCTAATTTAATGTAGGCTAAGTTATTAATATATATGTTTTTTTAGTAATAAGATGAAGGGAGGAGGAAATTCAAATAATGCTAGAATTTTAGATACTCCCAGTTGAGGGAACCAAAGGCTTTTTCTATGTCTCATCTGATTACAAGTATTTCTCTATCTTCTTTATTCACATAATCTATGAGAGTAAGTATCCTTTTAATATCATCATGTGTGTGCCTGTTACATAAAAATCCAGTTTGATCATTATTAATTGTCTTTGAAAGTGGGATTTTCATTCTATTAGCTAGTATTGACATGAATATTTTGTAATCATTATTCAGTAATGATATAGGTCTGTATGAGGTGTAAAGGTCTGATGGTTTATTTTCTTTTAGAATTGGTGTTATGAGAGAATATTTCCATGAGGGTGGTATTTTTGCTTCTGACTGGACTTCTAGCAAAGTTTTATGAAAAAGGGAGATTACTGTTGAAGGGAAGAGTTTGTAAATTTCCATAATTATACCATCTATCCCTGGAGCTTTGTTAGATTTACTTTCTTTTATCTTGTCAACAATTTTTTTGTAGGATATAGGTTTTTGTAGGTCTCTGGCCACAGTGGTGCAGCAGTTAGCACTGTCGTCTCACAACAAGAGGTTCGCCCATTCGATTCTCGGCTGGAGCACCTTCTGTGTGGAGTCTGCATGTCCTCCCCACGGTCGAGTGACGTTAAAGACATGCAGGTAGGTGCAAGCATGAATGGGTGTGCCTTCTTTGAAGGTTGGGTGACAGGCTGGCACCTCGGCACCGTAACAATCCACTGCCAATCACTAGCGGACTGGAGTTCCACTGTGGCGACCCCTAACTGGGAAAAGCCAAAAGACATTAGTTTAGGTTTTTGTAAGTCTAGTTTTAAGTTTTCTGGAATTTTTTTATATTGATATGGTTTGTATCTAAGTTTATTTGGTATCTAAATCTTCTTTTTTGAAGTGTTCCATATAATGGAACCAAAATGCTTCAAGAATGTTGCCTATATCTGATACTTTTTTCCCTTTCTTTCCATGATATATACTACTAATGTTATTTGCTTTAGATTGTATTTTAATTCTTGTAGATAAGTTATGTAGATATCTGGGGGAGGTGGCTAATGAGATATTTTTTTAATTTTTTTCCAAGGCTAGACAAGTTTTATGTATTAGAATTTCATTATATTTTTTTATTTAATTCCTCTATTTTTTTACTTCTGGACAATTCTGATTTTTTTTTTTTTTAGATATTGCTGTCAAGTCTGGTTTGCAAGTCTAATGATTCAGATTCCCACTCTCTAACTTTTGTTTTTGTACTAGCTAAGGGTCTTACTAAATAAATACACTTTTTAATGAGTCCCAAACCATGACTCTACTGATTTATGTTGCATTATTAATTTCAAGAAATAATTGTAGTTCTGACAACATCCAGAGTCTGAATTCTTTAATTTTCTTGATATATGATGGAATTCTAGTTAAGAGGATTAAAGGTTTAAACTCTATTTGGAGCTTCATTATCAGAGAGTCATGATCTAAGAAGGGGCATGGAACTATTGAGAAGTTGAGGATTTTTGTTTGTAAATCTTGAACTATGAATAATTTGTCTATTCTGGTTTGTGTTCCAAATCTATGGTCTTTATGAGAAAATAATAAGGATTTATCATCTTTTACTTTAAAAATGTCTATTAAATGAAATGAATCAATCCATCTTTTTAAGGATTTTGAAATAGTTGCTATGCAAAAAGACTTCTTGGTGGTTTCAGAAACTTCTAAGGTACAATTAAAGTCTCTTCCCAGTATAAGATTTCCTTTATAATTGTTGGAAACAAAATATAGGTGTTTTTTAACCGTTCCTTCTCCAATTCCTGGGAACCATTATAGATTAGCTAAGGTCCATATTCTGTTGTTAAATTTAATTATAACAAATGCTAGTAGACCTTCTTTGTCTTCATATTTATAAATAACTTTTGGAGTGATTATGTTTTTCTTCCAGAAAATTGATACTCCTTTTGTCTTTGTTCTATAGGAGGATTGAGCTAATACTGTATAGTCCTTAGGGTTCCAAATAAAGCTATCATTAGTCCCAAAATGTGTTTCCGGGAGAAATACTACTTGTGCCTTATTTAGATTTAAATCTTTTAGTAAGTTTAATCTTTTATTTGCATTATTTAAGCCATTAGTATTTAATGATAAGAATGTTAAATCCATTTCAAGTTATTGTTGGAAGAAACATTTTGCTTCTTTTTTTATTTTGATTATAGTAGTTATACCATATTCTCTGATAACATTGAATGTTATTTTTATGTGTGTAAACTTGGGAGTGTAATTTAATGTTCTTCTTTCAATACAAGTAGAGTAAAATTCTGGTCAGGCTTTAAAAGTATTTCTATAAAATATTAATTCTAAAGTATCAAATACAAGTAAATATGAATTTCCCATTAAACATGGAATGAAAGTCATTCCTAATCCATAATGATAAAGATAGATCTATTGGATTATCACTCATACCTTTAACCAACAATATCAACTGAGCTCCATATGTTAAATTATTATATGGAGAATTTTCTTAAAAAGAGATATGAAATTCTATATTATTATAGTATTATTCTATAGTATTTTATATGTCAGGATGGAATGTTAGTAGTATAAACAATTATTATGTTGACTTAGAAAATATCCAATATTTAGTTACCCTTAAGAGATCCCAAACATGTCAGATATGTCATTTCGGGTAAATTAAATGTAACAGAGGAGCATACACTAAATAAGCCAACAAGAAATAGATTATTACTAAAATAATTTGACTAAAAGGACTCTGTAGGAGAGAATGAGTGATTACCAATGAAATATGAATTTACTGTAGGTGTACTGTCTTCCTTTACTTTCCCACTCCTCAGCTCACCAACTTCAACTTACACTTATGAAAAGACATGGCTTATCAGTGGTATCCTGACTCTGAGCAAAGGCGCCCTATATTTTAGTGTCCAGTGCTTTTACATATTTATAGATTTACAAAGCAGAGTCTAAGAATGAACTATGATCACCATGACAATTCCCACCCTGCATAGGGCACCTCCTGCTTCCAGAATGGGTAATCACATCAGGTCTAGAATGAATGTGTAGGTACCCATATGGTAATCAAGACTTACCTTAGGTAAGTATTAATCAAATAGTGTTTACAGCATCTTAGAGAGTTCTCAGGGCAGTTAGAATACTCTTAAGCCTCTCCTCCCTTGACCAAAAACAGAAATTTCCCTTCCCTTTCTTTCCCTTGTTTTAAATCAGTACTAATAAAAGAAATTCAGCAAACATAGGTAAACAGAAACAACATTCCGTAGTCCGTCTTGTACATGACTCACAATCCATTAAACAAGTCAGTGACTAACATCACTTTAGTAAACATTATAAAGACAAATTAGAAATAATTTCCTAGCTCTTTAAATGTTCTGATAAAGCAAAAAGTTAACAATAAGCTATTTTAACTAAAAGTTTAAAGCATTTCAATTGTTCCTTGCATGTATACATTTCTACTTGTAGTGTCGATAGCTGTCTTTGAAATCTGTACAATACTTCACTTCTTCAAATCATTCATTTTTCAATTCAGGTTTTGTTTTGTCAAAACGGCAACAATATTTCAAGGGCAGAATCAATATTTAGACTGATGTTTCAAATAAATAACTTGTCAGTTGCTAATTGAGTTAGTTTAAAATGTATGGTTAGTGCAAATATAGCATGTTGCAAAAATGTGTTTTCCCTGTGCTCTAGAGACTGTTGTATGCAAGTGACATATATAATGTAGCATATATAAAGCAGATAGCTTATGGATTCAGGTTGTTAAAGTAAGTTATGCTTTTTAATCAGGCAGTTTCATTTAAGTTCACAAGTAATTTGGGGACATTTCAGTTGAGTTTCCAGGAATGTGCAGTCTAATGTGAGTAATTTATAAAGTATTTATAAGTTGTTCTATTAAGTTATCTAATTTACCCTTCCTTAGATTGTAATTCAGTTTAATAGCTAAACAACATTACTTTTTTGTTATTTATCTGCAAGGCTAAATGCACTTCACAGATTCACAAAGTTCATAGAAACTGCCACAGTTGTTTTCTGTTGCCATGACAATGCAAATATAGCAGTTCCTAATCAATGTGTTAAGGGGGAAAAAAAACTAAAACTGAAATAGTTCACGAGGCTGATAGAATGTAAAGAAAGCTTCACTTCTCACAAGCAACAGTACATTTTTCCCTCCTTTTATATATTATGTTAATATTATAGGAAATAATTCAACTGACAGTATGTATATAAAGAAAACATTTCAGAGTTAATAGCTAACATGCCCCGTAACCCATTAAGCATAACAGTGTCCACCATTAATCTATTGTAATAACATCTAATTGAGTCCACTTTTCCTCATAAATATGTCACAATTCATTAAACAAAGCAGAGTCTAACATCTATTGAATAATCATTATAAAGACAAAGAATAGTCATTTCCTAGCTCTTCAAACTTTCTGATATCACAACATGTTGACAGTAAGCTATTTTAACTGGAAGACTAAAACATTTCAATACTTTCTTGTGAATATATATTTTTACTTAATGTAGTGTCAAGAACTGTCTTTGAAAACTATGCATTACTTCACGTCTTTCAAGTCATTCATTTTACAGTTCAGATTATATTTTATCAAAATGTCAATAGCATTTCAAGGGTACATTTAATATTTAAACTGATATTTCAAATGAATAGCTATCAGTTGCCAAGTGAGTTTGTATAGAGTGTGAAGTAACTGCAAAGATAAAGTGTTGCTAAAAGTAATATGTATCTTTTCATGTGCTCTAGAGACTGTCAATTTCAAGTAACATATAAAATGTAACTTTTACAGTGCAGACAGCTTGCGGAATCAGTATGTTAAACTGAGTAGTACTTTTTAATCAAGTAGCTACATTTAAGTGCACATGTAGTTTGGGAACATTTCAGTTGTGTTTCTAGGAATATGTAATCCTAGGAGGATCAATCATAAAATATTTACAAATAGTCCTATTATGTATTTATTTTACCTTGCTTAGGTTGTTTTTCATTTTAATAACTAAACAACATTACTTTTTCTTATTATTTGTTATCTGTGAGGCTAAATGCACTTTGCAGGTTCACAGTGTCCTTAGAAACTGCAGCAATTGTTTACTGTTACTATGATTCATAGGTAGGTACTAGGCTAAGCCTAGCCAAAAAGGTACCCTGGCTTTCGCCAGCCAAGAAAATTATTTTCCTGTGCCCCTGTCAAGCAGAGCCACAGAGGTGATCCCAGGGTGAATTTTCTATTTCCCATCCAGTCATCAAGATTTTTCTTGAAGAGTGCTAATGAGAAGCTTTGTTTGATATAGATAGGTAGTTTGTTCCAGAGTATGGGAAGCATCTGGTACAGGAATATATCCCTGAAGCATGTTCTGTTTATTGTGGTGACAAGGTTTAGATCCCTAGAGCATGTAGCTCGGAGGGATTGGGATTTCTTTAAGTGGAGCATGTCCAACAGCTCTGGGTTTGATATAGCTTTGTATGTTAGGCAGAGATCGCTTCTGAGTAGGCGATATTTGACGGAGTAAAGCTGGAATTTTTTGAGACAATCTGCATAAGGCATCTGTTTGAGGTCAGTAATCCTCTTTGTGAGGTATTTCTGCGGCCTTTCCAGTTGTTGTAGATGTCTTGTGAGGCACATACCAAAAGGGATGTTGTACTCTATAATGGGTCTAATGAGTGATGACTAGAGGGGAACAATTACCTCTTTTTTCCTCTATAAGAAACCTTTTGTGATGAGGTGTGCCATATAGAAGGATTTCCTGACTACTGTGGTGATGTGATTATCAAAGCAGAGACTGCTGTCCACCTGTGTCCCAAGGTCTTCTTATCACACTTTCGGTGTTAAGTAGACTACCACCTATGTGGTAGCTGATGGGTACAGAGTTTTTACCAAAGGGGGGGGTGACCATGCACTTTTTGGCATTGAGCTTGAGGCCATGGCTTTGACACCAGGCATCTGTCTCAGTGAGGCCTTTTTGTAGGATGTCCATATCGTTAGAAGTTTATGGCTCCTAGTTTGCAGTCATCTGTGAACTTCATTAGCCAAAGACCTTCTGTGTTAGCCTGTACTTCAGAAAAATAGATACCAAACAGGAGAGGACCCAGGACTGAACCCTGTGGTACTCCACTTGTCACTGGTCTGAAGTCGGATTTAAAGTCTGCTACTTTCACAGTGTAGGTTCTGTCAGTGAGCCAGTTGGCAACCCATCTTGTGACATAGGGATTTACACCTAGTTTAGTGAGTTTATCTATAATTCCAGAGTGGGGGATGGTGTCAAAAGCCTTGGCGAGATCTAGATAGTCTGTGTGAACCACCTTACCCTCGTCTATGGCTTTGGTGACTGTTTCAAAGAAGTCAGTCAGGTTTAGGAGACATGATCTGCCTTTTATAAATCTGAACTGGGTGGGGTCCAGAGTTTGGAGATTACCAATGTCTTTGTTTATAAGTTCTACGATGATATGTTCCATGGCCTTGCAGACCAGGCTCGTAAGGCTAATGGGGCAGTAGTTCCTGGGGTCCATGGTGGCTCCCCCTTTGCAGAGTGGGATAACCGTTGCTGTGCGCCATTCAGTGGGCACAAAGCCTGAGGTGAGGCTATGAGTGAATATGGTGGTTAGTTGGGGTGCCATTTCATTCTGCAGTTCATGTAGAACACGGCCTGGGATGTTCTCAGGTCCCATGGATGCTGTGTTCTTGGATTTGGAGAGAGTGTTTTTTACCTGTGCAACCGTGATTACAGGAACTTTGCATTCTTCTGGTATAGAGATGGGCCCTTTAGGGGGTGAGGGGGTAACGTTAGCACTGAACCTATCCACCAGGATGTTGGCAATATCAGTTGACAATACAAATAGAATGTGAAGAAAGCTTCACTTCTCTTAACCAACAGTACATTTTTCCCTCCTTTTTTTTTTTTTTTTTTTTTAATATATTTAATACTAAAACGAAATAATTCAAAGGACATATGTACATGAATGGAACATTTCAGAGTTAATCACGAACATGTCCCCAATCCCATTAAGCATAACAGTGACTATCATTAATCTAATAAATATTGTAATAACAATTAAGTTCAATATTCCTATTAGTCTACCTTAAAACTAGATTATTTTAGACTGTTATTTATCTATGTATAGATAGTGAGTTATTAAATATATACAGACTATATTATTATAGTAAATAGGAGAGAATTTAGAAAGGGAGACAATATGCTGTTAAAATAAATAATGAGAAAAGAGAGAGAAAAGAGAAAATTAAGAGAAAATACACATATACTATGTATGTTGATTTACAGTATAAATATTGTATGTGCTGTATAACCCTCCTTCTGTGAAAGAAAAGTACCCTGTTTTACATACCTGAGGTAATGTGAAAACTCTCATGTCATCTATTTTCAAAAAATATAAAGATTCCAGTAGTTAGTTACCTTTATTTTAAAATTCCAAGCAGTAAAATTGGTCCTTTAAAGTAATGTTAAAACAATTCATATCATAGTAGATGCTTTGAGAGATTTGGCTGTAACAGTATCAGTATTTTGCTTCTTCTTTTTGACGTCTGTCCAGATATTTGTTTCTTTTGTTCTCTTCAGAGAAGGTGACATCCAATCCATATCTTCTGGTAAAGTAATCACATTATTAGTTTTAATAAATGAAGAGGCTTCCTCTAAGTCAATAAAAGTCCTCATCTCGTTGGCATACAGTATTCTTATCTTAGCTGGATATGCAAGTTGTGCCTTGATGTTATTTTGTTTCAGAAACTTTATCATTGGTCACACTTTGTTCCATTATTTTAGATGAATAGTCTTTATCAAATCTTATCAGGCTCTGTTTATATTTTATAGGTGCCTTCCTCCAAGCAGATCTAAAAATCAGTTCCTTGTCCAAGTATGAAAGAAATTAGATAATTATTGACCTAGGAGGAGAGTTTGAGTTAGTGGCAGGTTTCCCAAGAGCTCTGGGTGCCCTTACAATATCAAAGGAAAGTCCTTTTAAATTTAAAAAGTCAGAGATCCAGCTTGATAAAAAGGAAATAATATCCTCACCTGCTGTGTTTTCAGGTAATCCGAAAATCCTGATGTTGTTTCTCCTCTCCCTATTTTCCAAGTCATCTACTTTATTAACCAACCAAGTGTTTTGTTTAAGAAGCAGTTCTTTCTGTGTTTCCTCTTCCTTAAGTCTGCTTTCTAAGTCATTTAGAGAAACCTCTATTCCTGTTATCCTAGTCTGGCGGTGTTGTAGCATTTCCTTGAGGGTGTCAGCCTGTTTTTGACTGCTTGTTTTAAAATTTTCGAGGTTCTCTTTAAAATCATCCATCTTCAAAGACAGCTCATGCATTGTAGATGACATCTGCTGTAGTTCCTTCTTTAAGGCAGCATCCTGGTGAGAATTCTTTGAGTTGCTCAATTTAACAAGTGAATATATCTCCAAGCTTTTTGACAGGAAATTATTTGTAAAACTTCACCAAAGTTTCTAATTATGTAAATTAGTCCTTTATCTATAAGATTTTATACTTTGAAGAAAAAAAAAGAATATTTTTCCTGTCTTATTTAACTGGTTATATGGAGCTGTAAAATACTGCTGCTTTCAGTTAACCATTCAGGCTCTGCCCCCAGCCTTTATATTCTGACGTGGGATGTCCTTGTGTATTTTAAAATAGTGATATTCTTCCAGTGCTGTTTGTGGGTCTACCACTCCAATGGAAACCTGTACCTTTCCTATACCTTAAACTTCAAAATACATTACTGTAGACTCTAGCCAAGATTCAATAAAGCCTACACTGTGTTTTTTTACCATGTTCGAGTCACAGCTCTATGTGCACATGGCCCCGGGAAAATTTAAATTTAGTAAGCGCCGTGTAGAGGTGTGCACTCCATGGAAAGTAGTTAAACACAGTGACATGCTAATCACTGCATAAGCAGCTGAATAGCATGCTAATCAATCCAGGAGACACAATTGGAGCAATTCAACAACCTAAAAAGCAATGTATAGACTCCATGCTGGTGTTCTGTCTGCATTCAAAAACTTTTCGAATACAGCCATGGAAAGGAGGCTGCATGGCATACTCCTCAACCTCTTAGAGCAGGTAATCTGGACAAAGTCATCAATAATGGGGGGACAAAGTCCCAGAAACAGGGGCACTTTTTAAATAGTGCTCTTACAAGATTAGAAAATTGATAGAACACCAAGTTTGCAGCAGTTAACAGCTTTGTGTACCTCTCAACCTCTTACACATACCTCTCAGCCTCTAAGTACAAGACATCTGGACAAAGCCTGACATAACGGGGGGGACAAATGCACAGAAATAAGGACACATTTTAAATGTCGCTCTTATTAACTTAGAAAGTTGCTAGAATAACAGGATTTGTGGAGGCATGCATTTTCTGAAGATTATGAAGCCTGAAACTCAAATGTATATCATTATTTAGCGTCTTTAATCTTTAGAACTTCCCAGTGATTTTTCAAAAAACACATTTTTCTATGAGGAACAGACCAAAAATATGAGGGAAAAACTGGACAGTCTGCAAAAATCTTTACAGCTGTGTAGTATGCTAGATCAAGGTATCTGGATAAGCTTAAAATAAACAGAGGACAAAGGCTAAAAATAGGACAATTTTTAAAATGTTTTGCATTAGCATGGATTTTACTGAATCAAAGGTGTGTGTGTGTGTGTGTGTGTGTGTGTGTGTGTGTGTGTGTGTGTGTGTGTGTGTGTGTGTGTGTGTGTGTGTGTGTGTAAGAGGGAGACAGTAAGTCAGTGATATTGACCACCACCAGCAGTAAAGAAGTTTGCATATCTACCCATTTCACCTAAAGAAATCTGGATAAAGCCTAAAATAAAGGGGAACAAAGACTCAAATTTAGGAACAGCTTTTAATTACTGCTCTTATCCACTCTTTCATTTATAATACTATTTGCTTTCCTTCACACTTCCTTACAGAAGTTTCACTTCTAATAGGCGTGGCGACCATGCACATATTTTTATTAGCATGATTTGATGATACTGCTATAGAACTTTCTTCCTTTTTATTATAAATATCCCTTACATGTTCTAGTAGTCTCACTTTGAATGCCCTCATGGTCTCCCCAATATAAAATAAATTGTAAGGGCATCTGTGGGCGTAGACAACATCCTCAGTATCACAAGTGAAGTTATCCCAAGTTTCAAAGGGAATATTATTAATTCTTGGAAAACCTTCTACTACAAATTTACAAGCTTTGCATTTAATTCAGCAAGTGGTTCCCCTGAAAAAATTCCCTGATGTTTAACCTCTGATCTATATTCATAGCCGGGGTACAAAATCTTGCTCTCACAATAAAATTTTGTATGTTCCTACCCCTTCTATAGGAGATTTCGAACCTGCCATCATGTAGAAACATTTTTCAAAGAACACAAGTACTTCCAATAATATTTAATTTGTTCTACAACTATTGAACTAAAACATCCAAATGTTGTAACAAAATACATAAATTCCTTATGTTCTCTGTCAGTCATTTTGTAACGGTCCAAGGACTGTCTACTGGCATGACAATTTCCTTTGTCAAAATTATTACATAATTTCTTCCATCTCTTCTCAAGTAGGCTTTTGCTGTAGCCTCTTTTAACAAACATGTCTACGGTTCTACCCAATTCCTGTTTAAAATCATTGATATTATTGCACAACCTAGATATTCTAAGCATCTCACCATAAGGAAGTGCTTCCATGGTATGTGTAGGGTGACAGCTATGACCATGAACAAACTGTGTACCTTGATCAAACTTTCTGTGCACTGACATCATTAGTTCAGAACCATTCCTGATATGATTTTAAACAAGAATTGGGTAGAACCGTAGACATGTTTGCAAAAGCCTAATTGAGAAGAGTTGAAAGAAATTATATAATAATTTTGACAAAGGAAATTGTCATACCAGTAGACAGTCCTTGGACCATTAGAAAATGACTGACAGAGAACATAAGGAATTTATTTATTTTGTTACATTTGGATGTTTTAGTTCAATAGTTGTAGAACAAATGAAATATCATTGGAAGTACTTGTGTTCTTTGAAAAATGTTTCTACATAGCTTGATGGCAGGTTGGGAATCTCCTATAGAAGGGGTAAGAACATACAAAATTGTATTGTGAGAGGAAGATTTTGTACCCCAGCTATGAATATAGATCAGAGGTTAAACATCAAGGGAACCACTTGCTGTAATAAATGCAAAGCTTGTAAATTTGTAGTAGAAAATTTTCCAAGAATTAATAATATTCCCTTTGAAACTTGGGATAACTTCACTTGTGATACTGACGGTGTTGTCTACACCCTCAGATGCCCTTGCAATTTATTTTATATTGGGGAGACCAAGAGGGCATTCCAAGTGAGACTACTAGAACATGTAAGGGATATTTATAATAAAAAGGAAGAAAGTTCTATAGCAGTACATTTCCAGCAATTTCATGATAG
The DNA here is from genome assembly GCF_019279795.1 of Protopterus annectens. Classification (NCBI taxonomy): domain Eukaryota; kingdom Metazoa; phylum Chordata; order Ceratodontiformes; family Protopteridae; genus Protopterus; species Protopterus annectens. Next base: position 1,865,890,301 of record NC_056728.1, on the reverse strand, counting down.
TAATAGTGAAGGGTTACAAGGAACTATTTTAGAGAAAATAAATGTGTCACTTTTTGATGAATGTCTTCTTTCAAAACAGCTTTTAATTAAGGAATCAGTGTATAACTTGAAATTTAATACTCTGTACCCACATGGGTTAAATGAAGAATTAAATTGGAGAATGCTCATTTAATTGTTTAATTTTTAATTGTTATAGTATTTTAGGCAAGTTTTGTATGATGCTCTTTACTCCTTGAAGGCTTTTTTTTGGGCCGAGACGTCAGAGATTTTACAATAAACCTGGGTTGGATTCACTGGCTGGTTGAATTTTATTCATAGTTACATGTCAGTATGTGCAATATGTAGCTGACAAAATGCAGACATATTCATCCAAAAAGCAGTACTCCTCTGTGCAGATATATCCTAAAGTAATACCTTCCCTTCTGTGTTCAACATTCAGCTCCCTTTCAGTTTCCCTAGCAACATGGTTGCCAATGGTGTAGATTCAGGGCTGTCAGCATGGTGAAGGTGCAAATGAGGCCTGAACTCATTAGAATTGCTGAATCCCAAAAAATTGGATCAGTGTAGGGATGTAAACATAGTGCAGGCACTCTCTCATTGCTTGTGTTTATGGCATGGCAACTGTGATTGCTGACATCAGGTGGGTGTGTCTTGTTAGATTTACAAGGTGTTACAAGTAAGCAGTGCACAATTCACATGTTCTGTTTCATTAACATCCAACCTCCTCTTCATTTGTTGGCAAATTATGTTTTCTCTGTCCGGTTTTAGTATTATTTAGTATAAATGAAAAGAAAAGAAAAAAATGGGAGGAATAGTTGAAATGAGGAAAAGCAAACTATGACATACAGAGCAGAAAATATTAGTACACATTGAGATATGTCTACATAGGTCTGGATTTCAACTCTCACTCCAATGCACCTTCAGAAAACAGGATGGAGGCCGTATCACTCTTTGCCACACAAACAGATGTGCAGCAAAGAACTGATGTCATTCTTCACACAACCAAATGCAACAGAATGTACACTGATATCAAACCATAAACTGTTATTTTCACATTTATTATTATATTTGAATGTAGTGCACTTAGTGACCACACAATCTGTTATGATTATTGCTTGCAAATATACAGCTCTGTCTTAACCTTTTTGTGTTTTCTGGTCATTCATCAGTTATCTGACTAGTACTTTGAGACATGTAGTCAGTAAGGTATGCTATATCATTGGCCTTAAATTGTGTGAGGATATTAGCTGCAATAATATAATATGTATTTGCCAACAACTGAAGGGTGGGTTGGATGGCACAAACAAGCACAGACTGCTCTTTTTTGGGGGGGTGAAGCAAATATGAGTTACTGCTATGGCATATACAAGGATGCATCTGCTCTGTTGGGGGAACAAAGCTGAGTTACTGTTATGGTGCATACAAGTATAGACTGTTCTTTTGGTGGGAAGCAAAGGTGAGTTATTGTTATGGCACAAACAAGGACATGTTGCTCTTGTTACTCTCCATGTTTTGCATCCTGCCTGTTTGATCTTGTGAGGGTTGGGAAATCAGAAACTGCAATATGTATCATTACTTTCTAATTTCTCTCTTCAATGATTTTCCAGTACAAACATATGGTGCTAAACTGAGGGCATGCAGTGATCACCAGTACTTTTGAGAGGTATGACTGTGTGACTCTTTGATGCCTGAGGCCTACTACTTACTAATGGATACAAATAAGTCAAATAAGTCTCTTCTTTCACATGTTATGGTAATGTTTGTACAAATCTCCCACCTTTTACTTGCTTACTGTAACAAGTGATGAAATACAAGGATATGCAATAATATTATTAAACAATATACTCTAGGTTCAGGGCTTACCTTGTAAATGCAGCAGTTACCACAATGTTAGTCCAGGGCTGACTCTGTCTGATGCAAGCAGTAGGGTTGTGTGAGTTGCCTGGCATCAATGTTACTATATGTATGTGAGTAGGAGGAAGGTTTTAGGCCCCTAGGTGGTGAGAGAGTGTGCTATGCTTTGTCTCTTAGCCAATGCAATGGCATACTGAGCATGCCTATGTCTGCCTACAATCACAGCAGCTAGTGGTTACCACTCTGACTCCTCATCTGCCTCTGGCTGTGGTGACTTTGGCATTAGTGGTGTGATGTGTGCCCCTTCCCCTTGCTGATCCTGCTGCACCAGTTTCCTCAGGATTATGTTGTGTAGCATAGCCCATACTGTGAATATTTCTGTGCATGTCCATAGATTTACTGCAGGGCTTCCCAGATGTAGCTAGGCACTGTAACCATGACTTCAGCAGGCCAAACACATGATTTATGACATTTCTGGTTTGAATATGTGCCTCATTATGGTGTTCTTTTGTGGGTGTGTGCGCTTTTCTGATGGGTGTCATCAGCCACACCTCCAGTGCATAGCCTGCATCCTCCAGTAGATGACCCTGTGGGATATCTCCCTAGCAAGCAGCCGGTACATTTTGGGAGGTGTGCCACATATGTGGGTCATGGTAACTGCTAGGGTTGCCAGCACACACATTCAAGGTGATTCCCTTGTTGGCATCACATACGACTTGACAGTTGATAGAGCGGTAGCTCTTTCTGTTAATGTAGAGTCTACCCTGCTCCCCAGATGGAGCCTTCATTTCTATAGGAGAGCAATCTGTGGCACAGAGTACTTCAGAGTAGTGCATTACCTGGTAGAACTGTTGCAAATTTCTGCTCCTTTCCTCAGAACTATGGGAAAAATATATGTGCTCACTGGCATGTTGTAGCATAGCATCCAGGAACTGGTGGAGGATCCAGGATGCTGATGCCAGTGACACCCCCAGCATATCCCTTGTTGGTCTCTGAAAGGTACCTGTAGCTAATATTCTAAGGTATACACATAACTTAGTTTCCAGTGGTATGGGGTCCCCTCATTGGCTCTGGCTCTGAATTGAGGGTGGCAGAGGTTGCAGAGTTCCTCTAGGGTGTCCTTGTCCACCCTGTAGCGCTCTACAATTTCCATGTCATGTAGGTTGTGATAAGTTAAACATGGCCTGAAAATTCTTCTCTTTCTCAGCCTAGGCCTAATGGCAGCAGCAATAGCACTGGCTTCAGCCTCTAGCACATACAAATGAATTAAAGCAGCAGCAGCCCCTAACATTCTGTTTGTGTTGACTTTCTGTGTCTGTACTCCAAAAGTTTTGACATCCACAGGAAAAAACAGCATGGTGTCTATATGGATGCTTTATATCTTGTTGAATAGCTCCACTGTGTTGGATTGGTTGATTATCATGCAATTCAGCTGCTTATGCAATAATTTGCATCTATGAAACACAGAGAATGACAAATGCAATCCATTAAAAATTTACACCATTATAAAAAGGCAAACATGTAGCTAGCCAAACTGATGGTGAGGAGAGTTGTACATGTTTGGAAGAATGTAAAACCACTTTTTCTTCAGGATATATCTGGACAGAGGAGTACTGAACTTCAGCAAGTAAGATCCCCTTTTGTCACCTACATACTGCACATGCTGGAATGTATTTAAGAATAGTGTGAAGCACAGGCTTTTACACTTTTAGCTGTATGCATTAGTTAGAAGTGTACTGATGGCCTGGGCATGTTTGAAGCAATTTCAGAGATACATATGATTGACAATACATGAAAATTGAATGCTGTCTGGTAAATATATACAAATTTGTCAGGGACAGGTCCTTTGATATCAATTTTCAAAGAGGTTTTGTTAGTAAAATGAGTCATTTGCCTATTCTTTTGTGGGGGGATGAAGCAAGGATGAGTTACTGTTAACAAGAATGGACTGTTCTTTTGGCGGAGGAGCAAAGGTGACTTACTGTTATGGCACAAACAAGGGTACATTGCTCTTGTTACTCTGCTTGTTTTGCATCCTGCCTGTTGTTAGTATTTCACATATCTAGACTGTTTTATGCTTCTCCAGTGCATAATACTGACTGGATACCTTTTCTGTTTTATCTGGAAACAGTTATTTTGTAGATATGTGATAGTTACATGCATTATACTTCTGTTGCCTTTTAGGACACCTACAAATATGTTGCTCAAGATTGTCATTCCATGGAGACTCCCCTTCACTGTTGCTGAAAATCAAGTCATAATCAAAGGGTTTTGGCAACATGGTGATTTACTCCTGGAATGAAGATGGGGAGATATGTCACGGAAGATGCAAATATGGCAGCAGATTGTACAGGATGTCAATGCCATGGCAGAACATATGAACAGGTGCACTACAGGCCACTGACATGATCACATCTGCAAGAAGGTGAGCAGCTGCAGTGGGCCATGACCAAATGGATACTGGAGGTAGGGCCTGCTAGGGAACCACCACTAACCCCAATGAAGAGTTCCTGGCAAATATCAGAGATCCAGACAGTTCCGAAGAAAGTGCAGTACAGCATGTCCTGGATGTGGGCACAACACCTTCCAAGACAGTAAGCACGTCCCAGGAGGAACTTCCATGGAGGCTTTGTTATCTGAACAGTTGAATACTGCTGTATAGTAACACAGCTGAAATGAATGTTAATTTTTGTCATATGTCTTTTCTTGGGGGGGATTGAAGATTGCTTCAGTTATAAGTTTAGTTTGGAGTTGTCAGCCACTTTCTTATTCAAAGTACCATTAATGCACATATACAGTGGTAACTGTGTTATCCCCAGTGTTACTGTTAGTTGTGATGATGTTGCCCTTACCTCTTGCTTAACTTCTTCCAGGACCGTCTGGAGTTCAGTGCAGTACATCATCTGCTGATGGAAAGTCAAATATTTTTATGTCAGTACTGCTGAACAATTTAAAGAAATATTGTAGTTTGTGATATTGATCTCAGGCCTGTTGTGTGTATTGCTGTACTGTCTGTAATAGTGGCAGCACTGTTAGCTTGTTAACATATATTGCACTGTAGTAGTGCAGGTATTAATGTATTTCTGTGTTTCTTGCTTTTTATCACAGGTGATCATGGCAGTGGGAATGTGGGCCCTGTGCCACCTGATGTCAGTATATCCACAGACTCTGATGATGATGGTGGCCAAACTGAGGCACAGCCAGGTGGTGCAGAGGTTGAATCTGACACAGAGGTTGACATACAGCCATCCCTTGCATTTCCACTGAACACAGCCAGTAGGCATGTGCCTACCCAGTTCACTGAGCCCAAAGATATTGGACAGGTGGAGGAGGAGGACATTGATCAGTGTAGCTACTTCAGCTTCAGTGCCTGTTGAGTCTGTCCATAGTCAAAGTGTGGGTAAGGTGCCACACAGGAAGATTGATAGATGGTGCTCGGAGAGAGTGGGCCTGTTGTCCCTCTCCAAACTGTTGCAGATGTCACTTCCTGTGCCACTCAATGTATGTTTAGGGCCATCATGGAGGCACAGGCATGTTCCCAAAGGTGTTCCAGACAAATGCTCTCTGTTGTGGATGTGGCACAGTCTGACATGCGTGACTGCCTCTACCATGTTGCAGATTCATGGGATTGGATGAATGACACATTGAAACGAGGGATGTCTATGGACTGAGAGGTCTCTGTCATGGAGCAAGCAGTGTCTGTGATGGAATATCTGCCAGGAGAGGAACAGCATCCTCATGGCCGTAGGTCAGCCACATCATCTGCTGTCAGCCACCATGGCCATGACTGATCATGCTCCTATAGCAGCAGTATTTCCACTGCTCTGTCAGTGAGTCTGCTGTCCACACCCAGATGTGGCAATCCATGGGGTCATGGTCCTGGGCATCCCCATGAAGAGAGCTTGTCCAGCAGAGATCAGTCACATTTAGGTAGCAGCACTGCATCTGACTGTGGGCATGGATGTGCCAGTGATATCCTGGCTGAGTCAGTTCTCTTGGTTGTGGATAACAACCATGAACTGCCATCTCTACCATCCACAGCTTACACCTGTCTGACATACCAAAATGTAGCACTAGCACAGAGCTTGGCTGTGTTCATGCAGACACTTGCACACCAATTTCACCTGGACTATCCCTACAGACACACACGCACACAACAGTTACTCATTTGCTGTTTCATCCCAATGTCTGCCTTCTTCTCCTTCTTACTCACACACACTCACTGACCTTTTTATGTAAGACAAGGCTCCCCACACAACACCCTGTGCAAATTACTGTGCCATATCCCTGTTTGCTATCCTTTGGATTCAGGGGTACAAAAGCTGTGTCAGATGCTCAGGATACATATCTCACTTAGTGCTTAGTGTATCTGCATTTGTGTTGTTGAATAGCTCATTCTATCTTCATTTGTGTTGTTGAATAGCTCATTGTATCTTTGACTTTTATATTGGCCTTGGAAAGTTAGACAGTTGAGAACATCAACATTTCACAGCTTTTTATAAGGATTGTGAAGTCAGAAACTGCAATGTTATTATTACTTTCTAATTTCTGTGTTTAAGGATTTTCCAGTATGAACGTATCGTGTGCATCATAAGTCACACCATCATATTCAGATCTTAGGATTGTATGACAGCACTGTGGTCAAACCTCATCAGAACAGTAATAAAGTATCATGCTCTCTCTTGTATGTACCTCAACAGGCACATGGACCACCTGGAGATACTACAGTGCTTTCTCAGCAAGATAACACAGAGCCTACAAACCATGCCATGATGTATGTGGATAGATTAAAAGTCATGTCACTGTAATCTGTCTGGTATAAGATGAGGTGATGTCTGCTTGGCCTCCAGGCCACTGTCTGAGCATGCCCTGGTGGGATGACTGCATATCCAAAAATCTGACACAGCTGATATCAACTGTGCCTGTTGAGAATATGGTAATAGTATCCTACATTCTGAGGTAAAAAGCTCTTTGCAAAGTCTAGCAACAACACACACACACACACACACACACACACACACGCGTGTGTGTGTGCGCATGCACACAATTGACTGCAGCGAGAATAGAAGCCCTACCTAAGTACACAGACTACAGAACAGTGTACCTAATGCAAGCACCATGACACAAGTCTGACTTTTTGTAAGACTGCAGCTGGACTTATAGTACATGACATCAGCAGGCCATGTGTGAGACAAGATGTTGGCAGGCCTGCATAAGTTCATAGGTCCATATGAGGCTACTACCATAATGGCCCTAGGTTCATAGGAGGTTACTAGGCTAGTGGCTCTAGGGCCTTTTCAAGCCTAGTGAAGTTGTACCATTGTTCCCTTATAGACCAAGATATGTAGTCCATATTTGCAAATCCGTGATCATCACTGGTTCTTACTGTCTAAGAGTGACATAGGTGAACCCTCCAAGGTAATTTTACAAGTTTCCATCCATTTGTCCAAGTTGCACTTAAATAGGGTCATTGAGGAGCTCAGTATCATGAGAATTGGGAGTTAGTTCCATAGCAGTGGCCATCTCTGGGAGACATATGTGTTTCTCCAACATGTCCTGTTGATGTTGCAAGCTAGGTTAAGGTCCCTACAGTGAGTCAGTCTTGTCCCATTTGATTTGCAGAGGTGCAGCATTTCCATTAAGGCAGGGTTTGAGAGTACTCTGTAGGCCAGGCAGAAGTTACCTCTCAGCAGTCTATATGATGCAGAGTACAGTACAGGGCCTTCGGTCTTCCATGCAGATCCTGTGCTGAAATCTCTGGATTTTCTTGGTGAGAAACCACTTAGGTTTCTCCAACTGATGCAGGTGTCTGGTGAGGTACATGCAAAAGGGAGCATTCTACTCTATTACTGGTCTGATGATGGTCAAGTACAGTAGACTGATAACATCCTTAGTCTTGGATGTTACCCCCTTACTTATGAAGTGTGCAATATAAAGAGCCTTCCTTAGCACTGTGGACACATGATGATCAAAACTGATGTTGCTATCAACCTGCATTCCCAATTCTGTCACCACTGGGTTGGAACTTAGGGAGGTATTATTAATAGTGTAATTTGCAGTGCATGTTTTTTGGGTTAAGTTTAAGTCTATGTCTTTGGCAACAATCATTTATGTACGCAAGCCCATTCTGTAGTATGTTGACATTGTTTGATGATTCAATGATTGCACACAGTGTGCAGTCATCAGTGAACTTGGTGAGCCACAGGCCATCTGTTATCACCTGAATTTCAGAAAAATAGATTCTAAATAGTAGGAGGCCCAGCACAGAACCTTGTGGAACACCACTGGTGATAGGTCTGCTAGTAGAGGTTGAATCCCCAACTTTAACTGTATGCATTCTGTTGGTGAACCACTTAGCTACCCATCTAATGAAGTCTGGGTTAATCCCCAGCTGGGTCAGTTTATCATTGATGACTGAGTGGAGGATTGTATCAAAGCCCTTGGCCAAGTCGAGATAAGCAGTATGTATTGATTTGCCCTCATCCAGGTCTTTGATGACACTCTTGAAGAATTCCACTAGGTTTAACAGGAATGATTTGCCCTTAATGAAGCCAAACTGGGTCAGGACAGGAGTTTGAAGGTCACCAATTTCCTTGTTGATAAGGTCTAAGATGATTCTCTCCATGGCCTTACAGACAAGGCTTGTCAGGATTATGGGTCTATAGTTTCCTGGGTCAGTTGAGAGACACACTCTGTGCAAGGGGAGTGTGGTTGCTGTTTTCCACTCTGCCAGGACAAAGCCAGTACTTATATTGTGGGTGAAAAGAGTCTCTGGTGGTTCTGCTAACTCTTGCTTTACACCATTTAGTAAGCAGCCTGGCATGTTATCTGGTCCCATAGAGGCTGTGTTTTTGGCCTTGGTGAGTGCAGTTATGATCTGTACTTTGGACATAATAGGTAGACAACTGGTGACAGGTATGCTTTTGGGTATGATTTTTGGAGACAAGGGTGTGAAATGTTTGCCAAACCTGTCTGCTAACAGGTTGGCAATGTTCTCAGGTTCAGTATGACTGGTATTGTTCAGTATAAATTTGGTGCAAAGCTGAGCCTTCCCTTTTACATTACAGACGTTGCTAAAGAATGCCTCAGCTACGGATGCTAATTTAGCTTCATAATTAGCTTTAGAGGACTTTACAATATGTCTCATTTGCTTGTTTAAGCTATGGAGGGTGCTCTTCTGCTGAGACTGTTCCCTCTAATTCCTGGACATCAGTTTCTTTCTCATGTTGTGTAATGTAATTATGCTTGATGTCCACCAGGGCGGCTTGTTTTTTTTAGTGAGCAAGTTTTGATCCATTTATGCACGACTTAGTTTATACACTTGTAAAGCAGTTTATACAGGTCATTTGTGTACACCTCTGTATAGGAGTCTTTACTGTCAGTGGTGGTAGGAGGTTTGAAACTATGTATGCCATCACTTAGGAGGCTATAGTTTGCTTTGGAGAAACTTTTATACCTTTTGGACCCGGGGGAGAGGGGGGGTCAGGTACAATTGTCACATTGAATGTGACTGATTTATAGTCAGACATTACCAGGGAGGGTCTCACACATGAGGTGGTGTAGTGATTTCCCATGTTGGTGAGTACTAGGTCAAGGACATTCCAGCTCCTTGTGGAGTGTGGACTAACTGATCCAGAGCATTTGTGTTTACAGCATCCAGGAACCCTAAGGCAAGAGTGTTTAAGCTCATATGTATGTCAATCAATGGAAGGGTAGTTAAAATCACCCATGCCCAGAGTGTTTGGCCATATTATGAATGACTTAAGTAGGTCCAGGAAGGCACTGTGTGGTTTTCATAGTTCATGTTGGTGGACCTGTAGCTAACAATGATGTTGGGGGGGGGGGGGGTCTTTCCTACAGTTTGTCAGACTTGGAGTAAGTCTAGGGAGTCGTACTGCTTAACCAGTCCTGAGGTGTATTTGTCTTTCATGAAGACAGATACATCTCCCCCTTTGTTTATTTCACGTTCATTTTGCGGCCTGAACGTGTGGAAGGCATTATAGCCTTTCATGGACGGAGTACTCTCTAAGGCCCTAAAGCATGTCTCTGTGACTGCAGAAACATCGACATCTTCTCAAATAACTAGTGTCTCCACTCAGTGTAGTTTCTGATTTACACTCTTAGCATTAAGCAGCATAACCCCGAGTTTGTCTTTTGAAGATATTTTTACATCAGAAATGTTCTTATGACATTGCCCAAAAAAGACACTAAAGGGGAGGCAAATACCTTGACAGTAGGCATAAGGCAAGAGATGACATGTGAAGACCATCATTGGCAAAGCAGTGTGGTTTGTCGACCATATCATCCCAGGCTGAGAAATACTGGATCCCCCTGGACTGACACCAGTAGCTAAGCCAATTTTTGACGTTGAGAATTATTTTGTTTGCATTGAGGCATAATCCTGGGTGAAGAAGGAATGCTGCTAATGTCTGGGACAGATAATCTGAGAGCATTGTTATCTCTCTTCATATAATCCAGTAAGGTACATCTCAAGTCATTAACTTCAACATGGAGTACGACAAAGGTGTAACTGTGCTTGTTGTTGAGAGACTTGAGTGTGTGCATGAATTTGCGGATCCTGACACCTGACAGGCAGCTGACTGTGACTTTCTCCTTGTACAGCCTGGTGATGGGGACATCTATGTGTATCCCTATGGATTTGCCCATGACCAAGACATTGGTTTGCAGGTGTTTTTCCTTAAGGGTTTAATGGGTGACACACTGATACGTTTGTTTTTATGTGTAGTGGGTTATGTTGAGATTGTAATGCATGCAGAAGGTTTGCATTTGTGAGGTCTCTGCTTTTTTGATAAACTTCTAATGACTACCTCTGCATATGTGGGGTTGTGTATTGTGCACTTGGTCTATTAAGGAGGTGAAGTGTGTTTGCTTGACAACCTGTTTGATATCTGCTTTGTTGTTACCTGAGAGAGACAACATTTATTCTAGATTCATTGCATGGTTGCATCTCTCACATATTGTATTTGTAATGTTTACCAGTACATGGTTGTCAGGATGGGTTCCTATCAGCATTTTGAATGTTGAAAATGCTGAATTTAATTTCATTGAACTGAAATGTTCGAAATCTCAAAAGAGCGAACTGACGGAACATCGATTTCTTTCCCAGGGAATGAAATCGGTGGGCTGTCATCGGAGTTTGCTATTTCCTCCACTGTGGTACAGTCTCAGAGTTGGTATATTTAAGTAGGGGGGGTGGGAGGCACTGCCCTCATGTTGGGGGGTATGGGGGCGATGCCCCCACTTCTGTTGGTTAAAATATTAAATTTTTTTTCCCACAGAACATCGATTTATTTCCCTGGGAATTAAATCGATGTTCCATCAGTTCGCTCTTTTGAGATTTCGAACATTTCAGTTTGATTAAATTGCATTCGGCGTTTTCAGCATTCTATATGCTGATATAGACCTGTCAGGATACATGATGCATATTTAGATAGTCATTGTTAGCAGAGTGATTTTATGAGCAGCAGCAACTGGATCTGTCTCTGAGGGACATAGGTGCCAGACCAGAGGTCACTTTACAATCACCCAACTAGTAGCAAAGGTTGTGCTTGAACAGGGTCATTAAGGAGCACTGCTTCACATGGAGTGGGAGCCTATAACAGAGAAATGTGAGTCAGTGGGGGATATGTCTGTCTCCCCTATATGTTCTGTTTATGCCATAGACTAGGTTGAGAACCCTGGCCCAAGTTATTCCTGCCCTATTTGATTTGCAGATGTCCAGCATTTCCAGTAGGGCAGGATCTGAGACTTCTCTGTAGGTCAGGCATAGGACACCTCACAGCAGCTTGCAGAAAACTGAGTACAGTGATAGATCTTGTAGTCTTTCCATGTATGTGATGTTTGGAGAACCTGCATTCTGCCAGTCACAAACCTCTATGTTTTCTCCAATTTCTGCAGTTGTGTGGTGAGGTACAGACAAAAGCGAGCCCTGTAGTAAATTAGTGGTCTGATAAGGTTGGAGTACAACAGAGCTATGACCGCCCTTGTCTTGGATGTGATGTCCATATGTATGATGTGCGCAATGCAGAATGTATGTCTCACCACTATGGACACATAGTGATGAACGTGCAGATTGCTATGAACATGTGTTCACAAATCTCACAACACTGTGTTTGAGCTGAGAGGGTTGCTATGTATATCATAATTAGCAGGGGTACTTCATTGCCAAAGAGGATGAGGCATTGTTTGCTATAGGGTTCAGTCTGAGTTTGGCAGCAATCATTTGTCTCTGTCAGCCCCTTCTGTAATATGTTACTATCCTTGGTGGAATCTATATGAGTGTGTCCAATTAACAGTCATCTGCAAACATGGTAAACCACAGGCCACCTACCATTGCCTGTGCTTCTGGGAAGTAGTTTCCACACAGTAAATGGCCCAGCACAGATCCTTGGGGTATCCACTGGTAAGTGGCTAGTGGGGGGAGTGCAGTCCCAACTTTGCGATTGTGTGTTCTGTTGGTGAGCCAATTAGCTAACTAGCTACTACTGTATGGCTTAATTCTCAGATGGGACATTTTCACTATGAGACATGAATGGCTGATATTGTCAATGGCCTTGGATAACTGAACATACGCGGTATGTCCTGTTATCTGTCATCCAAATCTTTGGGGTCAGTATCAAAAAAGTCCACTAGGTTCAATAGCCAAGATCTATTCTTGACAAACACAGCATGGGTCAACTCAAGTACTAGATAGATAGCCAACTGGCTCAACAACAGAACACACACTGTCAAAGATGGGCACTGCAACTCCACCACTAGCCCACTCACCAGCGGAATACCACAAGGATCTGTGTTCAGCCCTCAACTGTTTCTGAAATACTTCCTTGAATCACAGCCGCAGTAGATGGCCTGTGGTTTGCCAAGTTTGCAGATTGTTAACTGGATGCACTTATATAGAGTGCCATAGTGATGGTAACATATTACAGTAGTGGCTAACATAGACCGATTGGTGGCAAATTCATGGATGGATCATTAAGCATGCAATGACTCTGTCACCTTTGTCAAAGAAGTACCCCTGCTAATTATGATATACATAGCACCCCCTAAGCTCAAACACAGTGTTGTGAGACTTGGGAACACATGTTGATAGCAATTTACACTTTATCACTATGTACCCATAGTGGTGACACACACAATCTATACTGAGCACATCATACATATGGATATCAAATCCAAGACCTGGGTAGTCATACTTCTGCTGTACTCTACCCTTATCACACCAGTAATGGGGTACAATGCTCACATCTCTCTGTACCTCACCAGACACCTGCAGCAATTGGAGAGAACATAGGATTGTGCCTGGGAGACTCCCAGACCTCCAAACACAACATACATGGAAAGACTGACATATCTGTCACTATAATTGGTATAACGCAGACTGCTGAGAGGTGACCTATGGCTGCCCTGCAGAGCAGTCTCAGACCCTGGTCTTCTGGAAATGATGGACATCTGCAATTCAAATGGGACAACTATAATTTGCCCCAAGGTTCTCAACCTAGCCTGTGACATAAACAGAGCATACTGGGGAGACAGATACAGCCCACAGCAATTCACACTCCTCTGTAATAGGCTCCCACTGCAAGAGAAGCAGTGCTCCTCAATGACCCTGTTCAATTGCAACCTTGACTACTGGTTGGTTGACTGTAAAGTCACCTCTGGGCTGGCATCTATGCCCCTAATGGACAGGGACAGTTGGTGCTGCTCACAAACATACTCTGCTAAAAATGACCATCCAACTGTGCTCAATAATGCTACTTGTGTTTTTACACAGCTAGGATTCTAAAAACCCTAGTGCTATTAGACTGTTAGCCTCATATAAACCTATGAAGTTATGTGCCTATGCAGACCTCACAACCTGTTGTCAACCATATGGCCTGTTGATGTCATCTACTATATCTATTACAAGTACACTTGCACCATTGTATAAATCAGACTTGTGCCATGGTACTTGCATAATGAACTGTAGTCTGTGTACTTGGATAGGTAGGGGTTCTGTTCTCACTGCACTTGACTGGTTTTGTGTGTGTGTGTGCACGAGCACGTGTGTGTGTGTGTGTGTGTGTGTGTGTGTGTGTGTGTGTGTGTGTGTGTGTGTGTAGACAACAGAGCAGACGTGTATCCTACAGTTACTTCAATTACATAGATTGCTAGTATTCTGATACTTGCTCATGCCTGCACATCCATTTCATACAGGCCTCCCAACCTCTTCTCTCCCACATGGCAAAATCAATAGGGAGGATTTTTAGGAAGTGCCAATTAATAGATGTTAGATTAGAAATATACTAAGGTTAAACTTTGACAGGTTGTGTGTTGTTTTAACATGCCATTTAAATGGATATGTGAGAAGGACAGTTGTATAAGGAGATGGTCACTGACAGAGTATGACACTGTAATTGTGATGGTGAGGTTACTAGGGTCTAATACTAGGATCCAGTCTAATAAGGAGTTTGATGTCTTGCTATAATGTGTGGGGCTATTAATTAGGTGTGCAAAACCATATACACTCATGCTGGATGTAGGGAGTTAGAGGTTATATCCATCCAATTGATAATGGCATCATCATCTAGCAGCATTTTTTCTTGTGGAATTATTATGCATATCCAATGCAGGATATCTTCCAATGTAGCTGTATGGTCTCCCAGAGAGATGTAAAGGACAGTAATATATATTTGTTTGATTTCATGCAAGTAATAAGCCCTGCTGAAATTAATTTTAGCATTGGTTTGTTGTAGAGGAAAATATTGTAGTTGTTCCGAAACATTACAGCAATACCACCAATACCACCACAGTTCCTCTTTATCTGGTCATTATGGATGGTATTATAGCCAAGGGGCGTAATTTTGGAATCATTTATGTTGTGGTTAAGCAAATTTTAAGCTACAGTTAGAATAACAGGCTTGTTTTGGGTAATCCAGGCATATGGATTCTAATATTTATGGCAGCAAAAGTTAGATTACTTGAGTTGGGGGTTGACCATTGTGAGGTTAGAGTAGTGTGTGGGAGGAAAGTGTCTTGATGTTGGTTGTGATAGGTGGGACCAGTATTAGGGTGAATGTCTCCTCCTAGAAGGATTTCAGTATATTGGATCATTATTGATTTTTGGTTTTGGAGAGTATTTTCCCCTTAACTTTATCTTGATTTGGACTGAAACAGAGTTAATCGGTCTGTATTTGGGGTGAAGGTGAGGGCATCATTAAATAGATTTGATGCAATATGTGGAGAGTTTAAGGAGGAAGTATGGATAATTGGTCAGGACAGAGTTGGAGAGATGTTGACAGCTATTATTGAGTCTTGGTAGGGTAATAGATGGCTCAACAGGAGGAGAAGAAAAGAGGATAAGCTGAGGAGTAGCATGACTAATTAAAGATATCTGTATTTTACTGATTAGTGGGGAAGTAGGAATTAAGAAATTGCAGGGCTGTAGGATATTTAGTGGTGGCAGTCTGAAATCTGGTAGAAGATAGGTAGGAAGGAAGGATTTTCTATGAAGGATGGGAGTTAGGTTGTCCTGCTAATGTCTCTTGTGTTTCTGAAATGCAAGAAATAGATGGGTTTGAAAGGATAGAGTATAAGGATGTAGCTAAAAAAGGAAGTAGTGAGGGTTTATTTGGGGAAAGTAGAAGTTGTAATGTAGAATAATAGACAGGTACTATTGGGGAGGGGTCTGAGTAGGAATGGATATAGTGTAAAGCAGTATGGGATGGAGAAAAGGTGTTGGGAATGATGCCACATGTTAGTGAAAGTTGGGAAATGGGAAAATAGAAGTAGGAATGTTTGTGTGATAGTAATAAAGTTATTTGGAGAGGGTTAGGGAATGGGTATCACAGTTGAAAGTAGTAGGTGGAAAGCATAATTGTAGAGTAAGATGGAGGAGGTGGGTGACATTTGGGTACTATAGGGTTGGGGAGCAAAGCAAAGTTGAGCATAGCAGGCTTCCCACACTCACTCAGTTATTATGCAGGGCAATCAATTTATAGCCAGAACAAACCAATTACAAGGAGGCACAAAGTAAAACTTTTTTCTTTCATTTATTGAATGCAGATACCAAGAAGCTAAGGAGACTAACCGGCATATATAGTGTAACCTATTGGTCAAGAGAAAGGACAGTGGCCAACCAGTGCAAGGAATATTCCTGGGGGATGTCACATCCACTTTCCAGCACAGGACAAGCACATGTTTGTCTAGCTGAAGTTAATGCCCAGCAAAGTTCTTTACATTAAATTTGCTTACATTGCCCAATAAAAATATTCCTAGTAAAAACATTTGCAGATGTGGATCTTGTGGCAAAGCTCCTGTTGTTCCTGGGTCAGGGATAGATGTAGTTACCACAGGATATTGCATAATGACAATCTGGGTCAGGGACAGATGTAGTTACCACTGGATATTGCACAATGACAATCTGGGCCAGGATAGATGTAGTTACCACAGGATATTGCACAATGACAATATTCTCAGTGAAAATTTTCAGAGTTGGGCCTTGTAGCAGAGCTTTTGCAGTTTCAGGGACAGAGGTGTACGCAGTGACCACAGGGTATTCCACAATGACACTATTGTCAGTGAAAACTTTTGCAGAGGTGCGCCTTGTGGCAAAGCTCCAGCAATATCAGGGTCAGTGATGGATTTAGTAACCACAGGCTATTGTGTAATGACAATATTTTCTCTTATTTTTGAATAGCAGCCAAGTACCTGCTTTCTGTATTTATTCTGTAATACACCGCCATCTTGCCATTTATGGAGAAGAAAACACTTTTGGAACATCTTGTAGCGAACAACAAATATTCCATTGCAGATCACCTATTTCGTGTGGCTGGTATATTAGAATTCATTAATAGTTGTCATCAGTTGTACTGACAAAAGTGATAATTTGAAGGAGTTTAAATAAGGAAAGCTAAAAAAAGCTGTTTTATAGCTAACTGGAATTATGATCATTGTAGGGGTATTACATAACTTACCCTCGTTCACAGTATCTTCTTTTTTAACACGTAATTTGAACTTGATTTTTTTGTATGTCTGGCTAACTTCCATTTTCTGTGGCTCAGAGGAATTAATTTTTTTCTCTAACTTTTGACTTCCTTCTTTCTAGCCTGCATTATTATGCTTTCGTATGCTTCTTTTCTTCTTTTGCATTCCTCCCATTCGACTCTGCTAAATTTACCATTTACATTTAACTCTAGTCTTGCTCGCTTTTCTTACTACTTTTTCTTTAAAATTGATATGATCTTTAGCACATCCTTCAGGTCCTGGTGTTCATATACCATCCCCCAGATTTATGAAAGCTTGCACGGAGTGCAAGAAGAGTGTAGGAACTCATCCCGGCAATATGTCTGCCATGCGATCCAGGTACAGCCGACAGGGGTGTGCACGAGAGCTGCAAAAGCTACTCTTGCATGGACAGCATCATGGTATGCAAATTACCTCATTTGCTGGTGAAAGCCATGCAAATGAGGTAAATTTGTGATCCAGGAAACATTAACCTGTCCGTGGAAGATTAGTGTTAGCTGCAGAAATGTACTCTGTTGGTAACGGAGTACATTTCTGCAAATAGCTAAACGGAGTTATGACAGCTCCAAATAAAGGATGCATACAGTTGAGGAAGCATGCCAATGGCCAAATATAAAGCCATTGGCATTATAAAATATTTAAAAATATAACATTTTTTCCCCGATCTCCGATGTTTAAGCATAGCGCAGTACTGCGCAAACATGCGACACTTATAAAAACAAGAATATAATTTAAAAAAAGCCACAATAGGCATTTTCACTAAAAAGCTTATTCTGCCATGCAGGTGAATGGCAGGCTGAAGACAACATGGCCACTGAGTAGTGGTTGCTAAGGGGGGGGGGGGGGGCTCAGTGTGAGAGATGTAACCATGCATTACTAGGCAATCCTATGCAAATGAGGATAAGGATAGTGAATCACAATTTCCCCAACATGTGAAGCATGTCACAAGAGAGTAAGAGTAGGAGTAGGTGAGTAGAAGAGTAGAATATAGGTGATATCATGAGGGTGTGTGTCAGACAGGCTGTAAGCTAATTGGAGCACAGTGGCTTGTGTTTGCCCTGAGTTGCTCAGGATTGCAAGAGGCATGCCTACAGTTGTCCTATTTGAAAACCTCAAACCCAAGGTGCACACTGTTAAAAGATAGGAAACTCCTTGCAAACATGCACACAGCGTGTGCGCGCGTGTTTGCCCTTATTTGTGCGGCGCTGCATCGTGCAGAAACAGAAAGGCAAAAAGAAGGAAAAGAAGTAGTAGGAAGTCAACCAAGGAGAACTAGCAGAGCTGTCAGGTGAAATATATCAGAATCAGCCAATTACACAGGCAGCAGACTAGCCCAGCCCAGCACTTTAGACTCTACAAACACCACCCCCCCTGTTTTTTCTCAAGAACTCTGCAACACTGCAGTATACAAAGAGGGAAAGCTTAAAAAGCTTAAGTCAGACAAAATGTTAGGGGCTGCTCTTGCTATCATAAACCAACATGTGCAAGGTGCTGAGGGTGGTGATGTTGTGAATGCTGCTGAGCAATCCACAGTGAGGAGACGGAGAAGAGTGTACAGATCCAGGGTAACCTACCAGGGGCTACATGAGCTGGAGATAGTGGAGGGCTATAGGGTGGACAGAGACCTCCTACAGCAAATTGTTGAGCTGTGCTGGCAACGCCTCACACACAGAACCAACAGAGGGGAACCCATCCCAGTGGATACCAAGGTATGTGTTGGCCTAAGAATGCTAGCTACAGGTACCTTCCAAAGACCAATTGGTGATATGATGGGGATTTCACAGGCATCAGCATCCAGGGTACTCCACCATTTCCTGGATGCCATGTCAGCACATTCCCGTGAGGCATTGGCCAGCAATATGCGTCTTTTCCACCAAATAGCAGAATACCCTGAGGTAGTGGGTGCAATAGACTACACACACATATGCATCAAAGCACCACCCGGTGAATGAGGTAGGGTCTCCATCAACTGCCAGGTTGTGTGCGATGCCCAGGGCATAATAATGAATGTGTGTGCTGGCTGCCCTGGAAGCTATCATGATTCCCACATCTGGCATCTAACGCAGCTGTACCAGAGATTTGCCAATGGGGACTTCCCTGATGGTCACCTAGTGGGGGATGCTGGATACACACTGGAGCCGTGGCTGATGACACCCATCAGAAATGCACACACACCTTAACAAGAACTCCATAATGAGGCACATGCACAAACAAGAAACAAAATTGAGTGTGTGTTTGGGATGCTCAAGTCACAGTTCCGGTGCCTGGACACATCTGGTGAAGCCTTGCAGTACTCACCAACTACCTATATCCAAATTGTTATGGTATGTGCCATGCTACACAATATGATCCTGTGGAAAGAGCTGTAGCAGGAACAGCATGGGGCAGGGCCAAACAGCCCCCCACCATTGCCAAGGCCTGCACAGGCACAGCCTGACTCGGAGGAGGAACAAACCGAGCCTGCCCCAGTAGGCAGAAGGAGGCGTGCCCAGTATGCCCTGACCTTAGCAAAGAGGCAACGCATAGCACATACACTGACTCAGTAGGAACCCTGGAAATGACACCTCTCTCTGACTCACACATACAGTAAAAGGGATGCCGAACTTGACACTACCTGTTTTCAAACATGTATAGGGAATGTACTATGTGCATCAGACATAGACAGCCCTGCAGCACCACCTGAGGCATGAGTGCCCTATTTTAAGCTATATAAAGCACTGCTACGCACATTTTACCAGTATTGAGCATATTTAAATCCAACTGTGCGTACCTGCGCACTGCGCTAACCAGCGCAATGTTGGGCAATGTTGGACAAAGTTGGGCAAAGTTGAGCAAAGTTGAGCAAAGTAGGGTAAACACGATCAAACCTGCTTTACTGTTTGTTCCTTAACTAGTCAGGTCTGCCCAGCAGGAAAATAAAACGCAGTGACAGGGCTTGAACTCGGGATACTGTGCACTGTAGTCACAGTAGTGAGCCATTAAGCCATGATAGCATTTCACCGACACATACACAACTTAAGTCACTCACACATACGAGTTGGGGGGGGGGGTCACATACCTAATAGTCACAGCCAGCAGGGCAATTGTAGACAAACACAAACAAATGCTGTATCATGCTCTCTGAAGAGGCATATGGGTAACCTCCCCCCAGACCTATGCAGACAGATGATAGCAGGCCAGGCAGTGTGATGTGGGTTGGGTAGGCTATGAAGTCACAAACTAATATGGTGTAATTGGAAGCTAAGGTCTGTAGTACAGTGGTATGCCTCAAGCCAATAGGATAGGCAACAGTACAGACTGAAATGGAGTACCTTATATAACGGTGCAGGCCTAGTAAATGTGTATAAGAGTCAGGTGTACCCCTCATCCTATGTACACCCACAGTAACAATCAGGTGTGCCCTCCCGGGTAGAAATGTACAAATAATAGCTGCCCCCCCCCCCGTATGTAGAAATGTTGATAAGTCTATGCAAATTGACTCATGGAAGCCCTGCAGGCACAGCGTGCCTCCTGTCGATGTACAACACAAAGGTGAGCCCTGAAGTAAAAACCAACTTGATTTTTCGCATGCATATAGTATATATGCCCATAGTGGGCATGCTCACACACTTACACCTTGCAAATTTCAGTCAACAACATACAGAAAGGTCATACTGGGCATGATCACACACTTAGGCCATGTCTGAGTACAGCAGTGAGCCACACATATCTGGAAGTTGCAGTTCTTACTCCAGACACATGTCACTATTCACCAATCCTGCCTTGTGCACACAGTGATATGAAAACATACCCATATAATATACTGGACCCCTGTCATAATCAAACTATGTAATACAAGTACTTAAGTTGTTCAAAGAAAGTTAAAATACAAAGAAGATCAATAAATCTCTGATCAGTATCATCATGAAACAATGAGCACTCCTAACATTATCCAAGCCAAGCTCTGCCAAAAATATTGCCAAAGATTCCATAGAGAACCATGAAGCTTTCCTTAGCTATGTCATAAATATCAGTGTAAACTCATATATGTTCTGAGGTAGAGCAAAGTGTAAACGAATACATGTACACGACTGACATTGCCAGCATCTTGTCAGACAGGTTCATACATATTTACCCCCCTCTCACTGACAAAAGGGCCCATTACCATACCTGGAGATTGTGAAAACCCAGAAATCACATATACAATAGTTAAACAGCTCTATCCAAACCTAAAAACATGGCATCTATGGGATGACTTGGTGTCCTTGGCTGTGTCATATGTAAACTCCAAAACAAACAGACCCTGCACCTGAACAGTCTGTTGAGACTCACCCTCTGTACAGGATATGAAACTGTTGAATGGGTTACAGCAATGTTTGGCACACTTCACAAGTGTTGGTGCACAACAGCCCATGGGAACTATTGTCTTATAAGCCTAATAAGCCTGATATACAAGGCCATGGAATCCATCATTATGGAACTCTTAGACAGAGTTATTGGGAGCCTACAAACACCCAACCCTACCCATTTTGGTTTGGTCAGGGGCAGGTCATGGTCCCTAAACCTTCTAGACAGTTTGCAAGGCAGTTACCCAGGACATACATCAATGAAATGAGCTCCACATGGCCTACATAGACCTTGAAAAGACCTTTACCAACATCCCACACGCATGTCGTATCCACAAAATCAACAACCTGTGCAAAAACATGCATGTCATCTGATGGTGTATACTATTCAGAAGTACAGTCAAACATGCGAGGGCTATGGTTATCAAAGTTTGTGGATGACTGCAAAAAGGTTGCCATAATCAATGTTTGTGACAACAGAGACATCCTTAAAAAGGGTCTCAGTCAGACAGATGTGGTGTCAAAATTATGGCCTCGAGCTACAGTCATACAAATACCACATAGGTGCCAACACCCTAAATATAGAGGTAATAATAAGGGATCTATGGACACATGTGGATAGTCATCTCTGCTTTCAGAAACACATTCACAAAGTGGTTAGAAAATCATTCTATGTGTTCTCACAAATTGCCAAAGTCTTTGCATGTAGGACAAAGGAGGTTCCCTCTACTCACCAGTCATCAGACCCATCAGAGAGTACCATGACACACTGGCGATGAATCTGATGAGGCACCTTCAGCAGCTGGAAAGACAACTGAAGTACCTCAACAAGAGGATTACTGGCCTCAAACATTTGCCCCATGCAACAAGACTGAAGTAACTCAATATGTACTCTGTTGCATACCGTCTACTCAGGCGATCTCTGCCCAACAGACAGGTCCATGTCCAATGCAGAACTGATGTACATGCTCTATCTGAAGTAAACCCAAGCTCACTGTGCCACATGCTCTAGGAATATAATCATCACAACAATAAATAGAACATGTTGGAGGGATACATTACTAACTCACAGGCTTCCCTTGCTTTGGAACAGGCTCCCAACCTACATTAATAAAATAAAATAAAAAATCCAAAAAAGTCGACAGAAGCAGGAATCCTTCTTCTATATTTATTAATCAACGACAAATGAACGCTTTTGATACATTCCTTGCGTTTTCGTCCTGAGAGGGACTTCATCAGATAAAACATTCACGTTAAAATCCAGCTTTTATACATATATAATTAATGCCCTAACCAATCATTCCTTCCAATTAATTAGATGTAAATGAACTTGTCCTTTTCATCGAAATTAAAACCTTCTCATAATGAATTATTTAAATATTCTAAATATAAATACTTAAGAAGTTTAAAAAATCTTTATAAAACTTTTATTGTTGATACTTAAAACATTAATTTATGTTGGTAGATGTTTGTAAATACAAAAACAATTGTACAAGAACTATTAAAACCCAACCTACATTAAGCTGATTCCCTCACTGACACTCTTCCAGAGGAGCCTTGATGAGTGTATGTGAAACTGAACTGTCACACCATGGATCACTTCATCAGCTCTACTGCACAGAGGCATAGGGAACTAACCCCAGGTGTGGTCATAGCTGCACACTCTGGCCATACTAATATATGCCTTCAGGCGGATAGCCTATTACCTACCTATGTAACTATATATGTAGGGGGGAACACAGTATAATAAGCCAAAGATGGATGGGCAGAGATGTGTAAGAGAGTGACCATGACAGGGAGCCATTCAGGACTGTCCCACCCAGCACACATCCCAGTGGCACAAAAGACACGAGGTGCACATTTCACCCACTGTAGATAATAGCCACCAGTATCTGCAAACATTACAGTGTATGTGGTGCATGTGCCTGCTGTACAACATGACTGTACAATGAAGTACACATCTACTATCTGTAGACATGTACCTGTCACATAGGTTCATAGGTATGTAGTAGACTATCTTCACGAAGGCATATATTAGCCTAGGCAAGTTGTGCAGCTTTCACCATCCCATTGGTTAGTCTCCTAAGCCCTAGTTCTAATAGTTAGTACCCTAAGCCCCTTTCTAGTGGGGCTGCTGATGTGATCCCTGGCATGAATTGTCTGTTTCCTATCCACTCATCAAGGTTCCTATTGAAGAGTGTCGGTGAGGGGCTCTGTCTGATGTACATTGGGACTCTGTTCCACAGTAAGGCAAGTCTCTGGGATGGTACTCTATCCCACTAGCATGTTGTATTCATTGTTGTGATGAGGTTCATATCCCTGGAGTGTGTAGTATGACTCAGTTTTGTTTTCCTTAGATGGAGCATATTCAACAGTTATGTGTTGGACGTGGCTCTGTATGTTAGGCAGAGTTTGCCTCTGAGAAGACGGTACGCAACAGAACAGATTTAGTTTTTCCAGTTGTGTTGCATAACACAACTGTTTGAGGCCAGTACTCGTCTTGGTGAGGTATCTCTGTGGTCTCTACAGCTGCTGGATATGCTTAGTCGAGTACATCCAAAATGGTGCATTGTACTCAATGATGGGTCTGATGACTTAAGAGTAGAGGGCCACCACTGCCTCTTTTGATCCTGATGCAAACTCTTTGTTGATTAGGTGGGCCACATAGGATTTCCTAATCACTTTGGCAACATGGTTGTCAAAGGAAAGATGACTATCTACTTGTGTCCCCAGATCCCTTATTACCTTGTCAGTTTTTAGGGGGTAACACCTATGTGGTAGTTTGTGGGTACTTTGTTTTCCCCAAATGAATTACTATGCATTCTTTCGCATTAAGCTTGAGGCCATGATTCTGACAGCACACATCTGCCTCATAGAGTCCCTTCTGGAGAATATTTGTGTCATCCGGGGAATCTATCATGGCAAACACTTTACAGTTCCCAGCAAACTTAGTCAACCACAACCCTCCTGTGCTGGCATGTACTTCTGAGAAGTATATACCAAACAGGAGGGGCCCCAGGACTGAACCCTAGGGGATACCAGTTGTTACCGGTTTAGAGTCTGACATGTAGCCAGCAATTCTTATTTTGTGGGATCTATCTGTGAGCCAGTTTGCAATCCATCTTGTGATGTATGGATTTATGCCCAGGTTGGTGAGTTCATGTATGATACCTGACTGGGGAATGGTGTCAAAGGCCTTAGCGAGGCATAGGTAGGCTGTGTGGTGCTCCTTTCAATCATCTGTAGCCTGGGTAACTGTCTCAAAGAAATCCACCCAGTTCAGGAGGCATGATCTGCATTTGACAAAGCCAAACTGGGTGTGCTCAACTGTGTGAAGGTTCTCAATGCTTTTATTGTTGACTTCCATTATGATTGGCTCCATTGCCTTGCAGATCAGACTCATCAGGCTCATAGAGCGGGAATGCCAAGGGTCTGTTCTGGCCCCACCCCTGTGGAGTGGGAAGAACGTTGCGGTGCAACATTCTATGGGTACATATCCTGTAGAGAGGATGTAGAGAGAGGTGCAGGTATCCTTGATGAATATGGATACATCCCCGCCCTATGTGCTATGATCTAGGTTCTGATGCTGGAAGGTATGGAATGAGTAGTATCCTGGTAGTGCTGGTGTGCTCTCTGGTGCCTTGAACTAGGTTTCTGTTACTGCACAGATATCAATATTCTCCATACTGAGAAGTGCCTTGAGTGTGTGCATTTGGAGGCTGAGACTTCTGGCAATGAGTAGCATTTAGCTCACTTTGTGGTTATTTGTGTGGGTTACAGGGTTTTGTTTGTCCTGAGTGACCGGTGTTCCACACCTGAAGTCAATGCCTAATTGGTCCGATCCAACCATAAGCTAATTACCCTAGATATCCACATGTTGCCCCCACCCCCCATTAAGAAAACCATGGTAAAAAATTTCTCCAAAGCCAACTTCATGATTCTTAAGACAGAAGTGGTGAACTTCCTGACACCCATGTAGATGGAAAATACAGTTACGACTACTGAATCCTATACAATTGCACTTTGTAAACACTTACATGAGTGCATGGATCATGCTATCCCAAACAGAGCCAAGATGCTATCCTCCAAAAAAAGGAAGCCAATCTGGTGGTCCCTTGCCATAAACAAACTGTACAACAAGGAAGAAACTGCTGCAAAAGAGAGTAAAATCCCATGAGTGTAGGAGCTCCCTGGTCAGCCTCAGTAAGAAGCTGCAATCCCTGATAAAATCCTCCAAAGCTAGTTATAAAAACAAAATTGCCACTGATTATAAAGACAACCACAAAGCATTCTAAAGCTATATCAATAATCTCAATGGCAACACTCAGATCTGCTCTGAGTTACAGCACAATGGCACTAAATATACAGACCCAACTGATATTGCCAACATCCTGGTAGATAGATTCAGTGCTAACTTTACCCCCCTCTCACCTATTAAAGAGCCCATCTCTATACCGGAAGAATGCAAAGTTCCTGTAATCATGACTGCACAGGTAAAAAACACACTCTCCAAAGCCAGGAACACAGCATCCATGGGACCAGACAACATCCCAGGCTGTGTTCTACATGAACTGGCACCCCACCTATGTACCATGGCCAGTCATAGCCTCACCTCAGGCTTTCTGCCTGCTGAATGGTGCACAGCGACGGTTATCACACTCCACAAGGGGGGAGCCACCAAGTACCCTGGGAACTACCACCCCACTAGCCTGATGAGTCTGGTCTGCAAGGCCATGGATTGTATCATCATGGAACTTATAAAGAAAGACATTCTTAATCTCCAAACTCTGGACCCCACCCAGTTCAGGTTTGTAAAAGGCAGATCATGTCTCCTAAACCTGATAGACTTCTTTGAAGCAGTCACCAAAGCCGTAGACAAGGGCAAGGTGGTTCACACAGCCTATCTAGATCTTGTCAAGGCTTTTGACACCATCCCCCACTCTGGAATTATAGATAAACTCACTAAACTAGATATAAATCCCTATGTCATAAGATGGGTTGCCAACTGGCTCACTGACAGAACCTACACTGTGAAAGTAGCAGACTCCAAATCCGACTTCAGACCAGTGACAAGTGGAGTACCACAGGGTTCAGTCCTGGGTCCTCTCCTGTTTGGTATCTACTTCTCTGAAATACAGGCTAACACAGAAGGTCTTTGGCTAACAGAGTTCACAGATGACTGAAAACTAGGAGCCATAATTGAAACTCCTAACAATGTGGACATCATACAAAAGGGCCTCACTGAGATGGTGTCAAAGACATGGCCTCAAGCTCAGTGCCAAAAAGTGCATTGTCATCCCCTTTGGTAAAAACTCTGTACCCATGAACTACAACATAGGCAGTAGTATACTTAACACCGAAAGTGTGATAAGAGACCTTGGGACACATGTGGACAGTAGTCTCTCCTCTGATAATCACATCACCACAGTAGTCAGGAAATCCTTCTACATACACACCTCATAACAAAAGGTTTCTCATCCAGAAAAAAAGAGGTCATTGTTCCCCTCTACTCATCACTCATTAGACCCATTATAGAGTACAAGGCCCCTTTTGGTATGTACCTCACAAGAAATCTACAACAACTGGAAAGGCCGCAGAAATACCTTACAAACAGGATTACTGACCTTAAACAGATGCCCTACATAGACCGTCTCAAAAATATCCAGCTTTACTCCGTCGCATATCACCTACTCAGAGGTAATCTCTGCCTAACATACAAAGCTATGTCAAACCCAGAGCTGTTGGACATGCTCCATTTAAAGAAATCCCAATCCCTCCGAGCTACATGCTCTAGGGACCTAAACCTTGTCACCACAATAAACAGAACATGCTGGAGGGAATAGATTCCTGTCCCAGAGACTTCCCATACTCCGGAATAAACTACCTATATATGTCAAGCAAAGCTCCCCATTAGCACTCTTCAAGAAAACTCTTGATGATTGGATGGGAAATAGGAAATTCACCCCGGGGATCACCTCTGTGGCTCTGCTCGACAGTGGCACAGGAAAATAATTTTCTTGGGTGGCAAAAGCCAGGGTACCTTTTTAGGCTGGGCTTGTATAGTTCCCAGGGCCGATAGCCTAGTACCTACCTATGAACCTTTGAGCCTTGCCTAAAAAAGGTAATATGGGGACAGCAAGAGCCTTGGCCAGTATTCAGAAGCATAGGGGTGACAGGTGCAAACCATATCTAGCGAAGCAACAAGTCATGTCTATCATGTCATCCCAGGCAGACAGAGACTGGTTACCCTTTGAATGACACCAGAAGCTCAGACAATTGTTGAAGTTTATCATCTTTCTGTTATATTGCAGTATCATGTAGGTGAAGGTAAGATGCTACTCAAGGTCAGGGTCATACCAGCCTGGGCTACATGATCATACAGCTACTATATATCTCTTGTCATGTTGTCCTGGGAGGTATGTCTCATATCATTCACACTGACATGTACAAAGACCGTGTCATATATGTACCTGTTCTGGAGTGATCTAAATGCTTGTGTTATGTGGTGGATCATAGCACCTGACAGACAACTGACAGTAACCTTCCCCTTGTCCAGCCTAGTGAGTGGATCATCTGTGTGCCTGACTATGGAGTCACCTATTACTAGTGTGTTGGGTATGTTGTTTTGCCTTAGGGCCTGTTGTGAGGCACACTGCTTTGGTGCATTATGTGTTTTTTGGCATGTGCTTGGAGGTGCATGTTGCTTGCTTGTCTGCTTAGGAGGACACTTACTCTTTTTCAGATTAATATTTGTATTCTCCGAGTATGGTAATGTGTATTTATGTGTGTGTTTTGCTGGTGCTTATATTGTGGGTCTATGTGAGACTGTTGCTGTTGTGCTTGTATGACCCTACTCCTCTTGACTGTAATGTCCACTATTGGGTTGACAGAGCTTAGCCACTGGTTTGACCCTGTGTGTGCCAGCATGTGGTGCATCAGCCCATATATGATATGGTCATGGCCTATGTATACAATACACTCACAATGCACCTAGTATGATAAGCCTGCTGAGGTCAGCAAATGCGAAAAAAACCTTTGGGCAAACTGTCAGCGAGTAATGTCTGTATTGCACCCTATAACTCCATATTGCTTGCTGAAGTGTAAAGAAGTACTTGGTTTGGATTAAGAACCCCGCACTTGCCAACTGTGTATGTCTGTGTCTGTCTCTCCCTGGGGAGGGAGAAACCTTTTTGGAGACTACTCACACCCCTTAAAAGTGATATACTCATCTTTGTCAAGTCTGATGTCACCATCCTACAAATACACCTGTGGGAAGGCGAAATTCCAGTAATGTGTATAGCGCGTCGTGTACATGCGTATTGCTGTAGTATCATAATGTAGTTAGGTAGGGGTTTGAATCCTGCACTTGCCCAACTGTGTGTGTGTCTCCCTGGGGAGGGAGCATCCTTTTTGGAGACTACTCACACCTCTTTAAAGTGATATACTCATCTTTGTCAAGTCTGATGTCACCATCCTACAAATATATCTGTGGGAAGGTGAAATCCCAGTAACGTGTATAACACATCATGTAAATGCGTACTGCCTATGGACAGCCCCCCCCCACAACATTGCTGGGGCTGGTACTGGCACTACGGGAGCAGCTGTGACTTGCTGAATGTCCACAGTGACCTCCAGCTGGTGATGTTTCTGGCATACGTCCACATCAACGTCTCAACCATCCCGCACTGTCCTGAAACATGGACATGACATTGTGGAGGACATCCAATGTCTCACTCCAACTTCTATCAATGACCTCAGTGTAGTTATGTATGGCACCAGCTAGGTCACGGATACTGTCATTTACAGAGGTGTAATGAGCCCTTTGTGCCCTTAGACCCTGTCTGGTGTACCGCTCCATTCGTATCTGTGCCTCCATGGCAGCCTGGAACATGCGTGTGGTAGAAAGAGGTGTGGCATGTCTGCCAGGGGCATGATGACCAGTAGTGGTCTGATGAGAACCCCTGGGCATCTGCCTATGTGGTACCATTCCAGACATCTGGCTATGACTGCTGTGTCCTGATACATGTGCCATAGATACCACACTGTCCTGGCCAGTGCCAACCATACACTGTCCCTCAGCTAAGGGCAATGGTGATGATGGATGTACAGGCAGTATGACTATGTGCATGGATGGGGTGGAGACTTGTGTACTGTCAATTGGTGGCCCAACAACAGACCCTGACAAACCTGCCTGTGCCTCAACACACCTATCCCTCATGATCACTGTCTGTTTCAGTGACATCAGGTTCCCTGTTGTACTGAACCAGCCCCACCTCGCCACCTGTGAGAGGAAAACAGGAAACACACTTTAAGACCTGAACATGACTTCAGATCATATGCACACATACAAACCTACACTCCTCCCGAAAGCAGACACCCACAACACCAGCAATCACAGAACATACACAATAGCAGGTGATGGTGGGGTACAGTATCACAAGCAAAACAGTCATATCACAAATGTCAGCATGCAGGACATGTGTTGCTCAACAGCATGCAGTGCAAGTGTAGTAAGTCCTTGTTACTAACAGTATACATGGATTTGATGCATGTGTTTTGTTATTAGGTGATGGCCCTCCCCCTGGAACACAATGCATACATGGACACAACATTGTTGTACAGGTATTCATAACCCTGTGATGTACTATGCACCATAACTCACAGGTGTACATACCATTGCTGGATGTGTATCTGTGTGTCAGATAGGTATCCAATGCTGATTACAGCCTCTGTGTCTTTAGCAAATAATTGTGGACACGTTTTTAGCACATGCATGATGAGTATTCACACAACATCATCAGTGGTGCATGGATAATTGATGGAATACCATTTGGCCACATACCCAATGTACGGTACTTATGGTGAGTGTAGATCATATTGTGGACATGCCAGTCTCATCCATGACATGGCATGCTAAAACACATCTGCATATTTAAACACTACACATACCCAATATGTGTCATATGACCTAGCCACTCAATTGCATCACAAGACATATATGTGTCAGTTGTGCAAATGGTGATTGGTATACATACTTTTTAGAGGTGCATATGTGTGCACACACGCATCATTATGGTGTGTAGCAATGACAGCTATGTGTAGTACTGTGGTTACAATAACTGGATGGGGTATAGTACCATAGGCCATCATCATGAAGCATCAGGTGGTCACTCAAGGCTACAAATGTTTCACAAACCAGCACAAATCATGCTGTGCCAAAACTGTACTACCTTGACTAAATTCACCATTTCACAACCAGTTGTTACATGAGTTTGTAAGGAGGCCAATAAGGAGCCTTCCCTGACATGAACGTGTAGTGTGTTGCAGAGTGTTTAAATGCCCCAGTATAGGCCTCTACCCCTCAAGTATATTATGTGTAATGTGTGGATGAGATTTTAGATACTTGAGTGTGTCTTTACAAAGGGTTTGGGAATCCTTTATGTGTAGCATGTTAAAATGTTCTGTGTATGACATATATGTGTATGTTATGTGCATGTTGAGTATCAACTGTGCCTATCCAATGGTCACTACAGTCTAGCCATATTTGTTTGAGATGGTCTGGGTATTGCATGTGTTTGAGGCAGCTAATCACATTAGTGATATGTGCGTGCTCTTACACCAAACATGCACAGCATGCATTATGGGTAGGTGTGTTACATGTGTACATGGCCTACACCTTAACTATGACATGCACTTTTTATTTACAATAATAAATGTATAACACACTCACCAGCATCTGTCCGCTGCCTTGATGTCACCCCAGAGGTACCTACATGGAGATGAGACAGTTTGTCAGTGGCCACAACTGTGGCATTGCTACTGTGTGTTTGCAATCTTACAGTACAACAACAGTTTACATTCACAGGGCTACAGATTATGTTCCAAATGATCAGTATTGAACAACAACAGGCTCCACATCGTTGAATGACACACTCCACATCTCACATATGTATGATCTACCAATACATATAACAGTAGTCTACAGATATGCCATGTTACCTGCATGCTCTATGTGTGCTTGCTGGGTGACTCCAACCTCCATCATGGTGTATGTCTGCTGCTGTTGTTGTTGGGCAGGTGCCACCAGGCTTATGAGCAGCTCCTCCACACTGGTGAGGGGGGGGGTGGATATTAACACCACCCTGTGTTGCAAGCTGTTCTCTACATACATCAGCAGCACACTGACGGACATGTCTGAGAAGATCACTGCAGTGGTGGTGTACCTGCTCATATGTGCAGTTATGCAGGCCTACCTCATTGACCCTGGGGACAAGATCTTGCCACATTGCAGTATGCTCCTGCTGATCCTGGCTGGTTCATGAAAACATTAGAGGGTAGTGCTGAAACATACTGCTAGTGATGATATCATCTTCAGCACTACTGCAACTTGGGTTCCTGTGGTGGGCCATGATCCCTGGAAGACATAAATACATAAATATGTCTGAGCAAGTCATATGGCACATTTAACATTATACAGTACAGATAGCACTGAACTGCCATATATAGCAACCTATAAGCTATCCGAGAGGGAAACACTGTAACTGCCACTTATCACTGCTCACCCCACAACTGCTTGAAAGTGCCTTGCTTATGCTCTATCTAATGAACCATGTTCTGCACAGCAACAAAATAAAATCACTGTATAAGACTAGACAAGAGTACCTGGCACACTGTATGCAACACGATGCACCACGTAGCCACAGTAGATATACATCAAGCTGATGTGTAAAGAAATATATCATCCATCACAATCAGTGTAAGGTCCAGTAAATGTATTACTATTATACCACACAACTTGTTAATGCCAAACCCGTGGCCAAAATATGTACACAATTGGGAATATACGTCACATACTGCTGTAGTACACTATGAATGTTGCTAGATATGCAGTTATATGTATTACCACACATATGTTGAAGACATGTTACAGACATACCCACACACACATCAGACCTAATTACAAGACACAAAGGTATGACAACCCAGATAAGCTTTCAGTGTGTACTATACAGTACTGTGTGTCAGTACTTACACAACCTTCATCTTGAGAAATGTAATTTGTGATGAATAAAGGGATCACACAAAACAGTGGATGCAAGCAATGTGGACATATACCATACTTTGCTGTACAGGCCCAGAGCTTCAATTAGTACTACAGTACACACAGGATATGCATTCAACATCAGTACCAATCAATCATAGATGTAGTGCTTTAGCCTCCAATGACACACCCTAGTTAAAACCAAGGGACTTAATCACACTGTATGCAATAGCACTTGTTCTGCCTAGCAACAGAATACACAGCTTTTGCTAGGATCAAAGCAAGGACCCATAATACCATAACATAAACAGTTTCCCACTAAGCTATCCCACAGATACATATCTTTGACATATTCACAAACATATTGACCATCACAGTCAGTCAACAGTACAGAGAATCTATTGCAACAAATAGATGTATGTATGTATGAATATATATAAATATATGTATGTATATATACATATACACATCCATTTGTCTACATATATACATTGGCACATATACATTTCACCTTTCATAGTGAGAATATCAATTATGCAAAGGATGTAAGGTGTACAGTAATGTAATAAAATCGCACAGTCTTGGGATAAATGCATTGAAGGTGTTCACAGCCCAGGTAGCTTTAGCAGGCCTTACTGGCTTCAGCATTGCAAACTGAACAAACCACCCACAGTGTTTAACCACCACATGTCATATACCAGCACTGTATATTGTCTTGTTTGTCACACACTAAAACCTACATACAAATATGTGCATACTAACCTTCACCAACATATATATCTCCCGCCTTCGCAAACAGTTGCAGTATGTCCCTTGCTCTATGCACATATACAGATGTGAATATATATGACACATATATATTTCTCCGTATGTATGTGGCATACAAACACATGGTCCACACTGTTGTAAGTCCCTGGACCTCACAGCTGAACTGTTGGGCCTTACTGCAACACAAACAGGTGTCACAAGTGAACACAGACAAACATTAGGGGGGTATATATGGCAACAGATGCTAGACAAGCATACTAGACTGCTACAGCAGTTGCCAATGCTAAGCTACACTTTAATATGACTATCATGCATGTGTTGTTCTGTCACACCCATGTTTATATAATGTCGGTGCTAATCCCCCCAACAGCCATTGGCCACACTAATGTACAGAACACAGATAACATGGATCAGATCTTTAACTTTTAATGCTGAGCTACATATTTCACAGGTATATCCCACTGCCCACAGGTACACACAGTATTGTCCATAGCAGTAGTTAAGCAGAACATCTATGCATAAAGAAGTACTGCTGCCACATATGAATGTTTCACATTATGTAGACTATTCTTCAATAACATCTACTACATGCCAGTAAATACATATGCGTCACATACCTTTCCTTTGTATAATTTGGTAATATTTATTTTTCCTTTTCTCTCTCTCTCTCTCTCTCTCTCTCTCTCTCTGGTAGTCTCTGCAATAGAGTGATTGAGTTTGTTGGCAGAGATTGCAGCCTGCTTTTGTAGGAATTTGCACATGAGCATGTGATGGCCTCTGCACCAATTATTGCCCACCATTTGCTAATTGCATGCAGCCTGCTGTGTAGTAATTGCAGTAATCACTGTCATAGCAACCCAGTACTATAAATTGCTGACTCATGTAGGCATGGCCCTTTCAGCTTTCCAAGATGGAGATCATCCTTGTTTGGTGCGGACATCATTGTTTAAGTCAGAAGGTTGGTATAGTTCTTATATAAAAAGACCCTGAACACACAGGTATACTCTACATTTGGGTAGGGTTGCAGAAGTACAGAGAGCATAAGTAGTATTGTGTGGATTTTATCTTGCTGGACTTACAGGGTTGCTGTGTACATGTTAGTTTATCAAGGCATGTAGTCTGGCTGTGTAACTCCCAACTGTGTGGACCTATCCACATGATAGCCAGAGAATAGCCTGTTATTTTTTGTCTGTGCACCACACAGGTCTTTTCAGCAATAGAGCAATGGCATTCTTACAGTCGGTTGCTACCAGTACATGACTACATCCATTTGTATTTCAGTGTTGTATTCCTACATAAGGGTATGCTTCCAAAACTCCTTCCAAAGCTATTTGCACAGTGTGTAACAGCAGAAAGGCTAATATGGCTCTATGATTCTGCCTCTGCCAGACCTCTCAACCAATCAAGTACATATTTGAACAGAATCAGGGAAAAGTCAAGAAAAAGTCAGGGACAATCAGGGACACCTTTAAAATATTAGTGCCATTAAGTTGAAACATTGAGAGAATCAGAGCATGTGAATTAATACACCTTTTCTGAAGTAAAAGAAGTGTATAACTCTTAATTATTATCATTATTCATTAAGTGTAATTCACCACCTTTCTGCCCAAAGTCAGTAGTTTTAGGAGGAATTCAGAGGGACAGAGCAAAAATTTGAGTCAAAATAAGGGACGTCCATGAAAATTAGGGACAGTTGAGAGGTATGCCCTCTGCCCTAAACAGACATGCCAGTGTTTGTCCTGCTGTGATATTGTGTGGGGTTGTAAAGTGATGGTGTAACATTATTTCCTGCTAGAATGGCTGCTTCTCTTATCACAGTCATGTAATGTAATCCCACAACAACTGTTGGTCAACATCAACAGAACAAGCTGTGTGGTATGGTATTCCTAATTTTCCTTTACATTCACTCATTCTGATGCATGATATAATTATTTAAGCACCAACTTGATGTATATCTATTGTGGCTTAGTGGTACTTCATGGTGTGTGCAAGGTCCAGGGTTCGAGACTTACAGAAGTGTTTTATTTTGTTCCTGAGCAGAACAAGGGCCCTCACATACAGAGTGACTAAGGTACTTTTAAGCAGTTGTAAGCGGGTTTGTGCGGGTTTGTGTAATGCTGCACATTGCTTAGCTAAGCACAAACAAGTGCAAACCCACACAAATCCACAAACTACTGCTTAATAGTGCTTACTCCCACTCACCACCCCCCCCCCACGCTAATTTCTTTGAAAGAAAAGAAAAGAAAAGAAAAATGGGGAGATAGGAAAGTGGTGAAAAAGGTGCACAAAGAGGGAAAGACAGTATGGAAAATAGCTCGGGATGTGCAGGATGGGTGTAGGGAAGGTCCATAGCTGCCCATTTCTTCAACAGCAACAGCTGTGCATATGCAATAAATTTGGAGGTAGATATGAATCTTTCAACCCCTAAGAGAGGGGTGAGGACAACAAAGCATGTTGTAATGCCAATTAAATAACATTTCATGTGTCCAGTCAACATGTGCAAAATGTACAGCTATGTATGGGGTGTAATTTTTTTTGTGAGCAGATTGCCCTTTTTTTTTCAGGTGAGAGTGGAATGTGGGGTAGGGAAAGTAGGTATATTTGGGGAGGTAGGTTGGGGAGGTAAACATACAACACAAAACACATACAGGGGCGGTATATAACACATGTGGTGGGTGAACACCTTTGATGGGGAGGGATGTTTGGAAATCGCAAGCCCATGAGCCCCCAGATGGAAATAGTGGGACTGAGGTCCCCACCCATGGGCAGTCACCACTGCA
Organism: Protopterus annectens; assembly: GCF_019279795.1. Classification (NCBI taxonomy): domain Eukaryota; kingdom Metazoa; phylum Chordata; order Ceratodontiformes; family Protopteridae; genus Protopterus; species Protopterus annectens. The sequence goes on along the minus strand of NC_056728.1, from coordinate 1,865,854,512 downwards.
CCTTCATGGCCCAGAAGGTGGCTGTGCTGGGGGCTGTGTAGGAGGGGCAGGCTGACCCGTGACTTGTGCCACTCGGGCCCCAAGCTGGCGTAGAGGTTCTGCAACAGAACGTTCAATCTCTCTATGCACCACAGCCCGGACCCTACGAAGGGTGATAAGTGCCTCTCCACCCATGCTTGCATGGGGAGGGCCCAGCCCCATCCCCTGCAGTGCTTCCATCTGAAGGTGGCACAGGGCCAATGGAAGAGGAGGTCCCAGGCTGGGCACCGGATCTGCTGGTGCCAGGTGCCATGACGAGCTGAGGTGGGACAGGTGGGTCTGCTGGGACCGGCCTTCCCATATGAACTATGTTTTGGAGAGTTTAATAAAGATATGCATTAGTAACAGTCAACAGCATTGCCAATTAGTTATAACAGCATGCAGAAGTATTCCCATTAACACAACACACCAGATTTTCAACAGTTGAAAAGCAAGCGTGACACATGCATATATAGAACAACAGTGGACATTACAGCAGCATGCAGGTTGAATTGATGCCACCAGGCCACCAATATTGTGGTATTTTAACAGGGCACATGCGTAGAAATAAATGCAAATATTTATAAACCAATAGGGCATATGTCCCAACAAATGTTTTGAGATTAGACATACCGATTGAGATGTGGAATTGCATTTTTATGCACATACAGTAGCATGGAAAAAGATAGCTCAATTAACTTATATATCCTTCTTGTTTTCACTACATTCCTATTAACTGCAGTTAGATGTCCCTTACATGTATTATTACACTACCCAATGTCCTTATATTGTGCAACTGGATTTTGCTAGATCATTTTATACATTAGCTGTATCTTACATACAAACTGTCCAAGATGCAGATGTTACTGCAACATATTTTGAGAGTTGCTCACACACACACTACTGCTAAGATGGTACACTAACAGCTCTACTTTCATATAATTATCTAGATATGTTCAGGTGAAAGTATCAGTTATATGTTAACAGCTCCCTACATTTCTGGCAGCACACTGACATTTATGGGGAACACAATACCAAGCTACTCATGTGCCATATTAACCTGTACATGCTGGCCATGAACCAACAGTTGAGGGCTGTACATATGCATACAAGCTACTGGCACTCCCTTCATCCACTTTATATGGGCCTACCCAAGTGTGGGTTGACACTGCTTAATACAACACTACTATATGTAGAATGCAACAGTACAACAACATATCAAAGAAAATGACACAGACACACTCCATGAATCATACATTTATTAAAGGATTATTACACCTTTATGTATTGGGTTAAAAGACTTTATGAAGGCTCTCTCATTTATAGTACATGCAGAATAATTACTAACCTGCCTCATGATGCAGCCTTTGCAGCCTATCTTCATAGGCTTGCAGGTTCATAGCCTGATCACCTGCAGTTGTGAAGTAAATGCAGTGATATTGAGACATACCTATCCATAGTATAGACAAGCATAGCAATTCTTAACTACGTAATACAATGGCTACTTACTCAGTACTGGGGCATTAGGCATCGTATGGAATTCCTGGATCCACTGGTCCAGTTCATCCCCCCTACGTCGCTTCAGGTCAGAATAATGGTGCCTGACCTGCTCACCAGTCTGAGGAACACCAGTGGCGCTGGTGAGATCACAGGCAGGACTGTTCCAGGCCTCCTTTTTATATTGGGTACCCTGGTATTGGCCCTGCTGGAGTCTTTCCTCATGTTTGTGGATGAGGAGCCAAACCATAATTTTGGTCTCCTGGATGCCCCAGTGTTGCGCTCTAAATCGAGTGCCTTCACCAACACCAGCCATGCTGACTGCAGAAGGAAGCTACAACCAGTTATAGCAAGTATTCCCACCTGTGGAGCTCAAATATGCCTCATTCCCGCACTTATTTGTGATTGGCCAGTTTTGGAAAAACTCAGCTGTAGGCACGCCTGCTTAGCTGATGTGGGCAATGTTTAAAATTCCTTTGATAGATATGTGTCTGTTGAAAGTGCATGTTTGTGAAATGCTGTCATGGCTTAGTGGTTAAGTACTGTGACTATAGTGCATAGTATCCTGAGTTCAAGCCCTGTCACTGCTTTTTATTTTCCTGCTGGGCAAACCTGACTGGTTAAGGAACAGTAAAGCAGGTGTGAGCGTGTTTGCCCGACGTTGACCTAGTTAGCGCGGTGCGCAGCTACACGCAAATTCATTGCGGTTGCACTGGTTAGCGCGGTGCGCAGCTTCACGCAATTGTATTTAAATATGCTCAATAATGGTAAAATGTGTTTATCAGTGCTTTATATTGCTTAAAATAGAGTACTCATGCCTCAGAATGCATAACTATTTCACCTATATATATATATATATATATATATATATATATATATATATATATATATATATATATATATATAAAATGCGTTCACTACTACATTTAACATTTCAATGCTTTTTACAAAACTTATACATAAAAAATGTCAGGAAATATTTTTGTATACAGATTTCCCACAGAAAATGGAATGTGCAGTAGTAGGACTCAAACTGGGAGTGCCTCCTCTTTGTACGAAGGCTCTAACCACTACGCTATTCCTATGTTACTTAATTTGCATATATTTTTCTTATTATCCTCTTCTGCTGTCTAAGCTGCTAACTGTAGCTAAGCAATGGGCAAACCCATGCAACTACGGGCAGCTATATCGGAAGTAAAAAAAAATTATTTTTATTTTTCATTTTGTAAGTTGTTTAACATATGGGGGAGTGTAGTGTTACATTGTACACATGTGAGCGGACTCGCTCATGTAACTAGAAGTTGTGGCATTTCTTCATTGCAGGGGTGCGGATTTTTGGACTGCTTGGCAGTCTGACACACACCCTACACTCGTCCATGCTCTGTGTAAGCTTTAGAGTTGAGGCAGCGTGCCCTCATTAATATGTATGGTGTGCTGCCATCATACTCTTACACTGGCGCTTCCGTGTAAAACTAATCTACTCTTACAGGGAAGATTAGAAAATCTGGGGGCATGTGTTTATGTATGTACTTAGTCTGCAAACAGTTTTACTTTTCAGATACAGTCTTGTTATTCCCTGGCTTCAACATATTTGTATTTTTCATCTCTCACGTCTCTTTGGGTATCATACCCTTTTTATTAAATTGAAAGCCATGTTTTTTTTATTAATAATATGCTTTATAGTACTTTACCTTTATTGTGAGACATCAGATATATAGATTATTATATGCAGTAAACAGATGCATGATGCTTAGCATATCATGTCATGGAGTATGTGATATTGCCTAATTTTATGCTGTGGCAATCTGTATGCAACACATTTTAGTTTTATGTGCAGATTTTCTCCAAAGGCCACTGCCCAGCCAGATAACTATGTTAACAAATCATAAATAAGTAAATACGTGCTTATAATTTCTGCATAATTTCACAAAGCAATGTTTTTGAGTATTATCTTTCTGCAGAATGCTACGGCTTGTTGTAGGTAGAGAGTGATGGCAGGGTTCTGTATCTATGTGCATATTTTGCACATTACAGAAATATGCATGAGTATATACTTATAGTTTGTGTGTGGGGAAGGGATAATGAAGTCTATCACCATCCTGCTATCTTGTCCTTTTCATCAGACTACCGTATGAGTGTGCAGATTACATTTACTAATTTTATTACTTGAGCTTTGGGGTAGATACATATGCTACCTTTATAAAATACAACATCATTTATAACATAAAACAGTTCTGCAGCTTGTCTATATTAAATGTACATTTTGTATATTTGTATATGTATCATTTTACTAGACCTATCACAGAGAAATGAATAATACATGTTGGATGAATTGTATAAATGATCTATGAATCATAGTTTTTTTTTTTCCTGAAGTTTTCTTTGAAAAAGTTTGTTTTGGAACCTAAACATTTGCCAGTACTTGAGAAAAAAAAATGACATTTCCAAACCTTTCAAGAATATTGCAGGCAAACTTTAGTTTTAGAACATTAACATTGTAAGCCCTGTGTAACGTAAAGGAGAATCAATCATATTCACTCTGATTCTCTCTGAACTCTTGCCAGGAAACTGAAAGTGCACTGTTATTATGCTCATTGTAGTTCATCTCTTTATTGTCGACGTTAACCTGCATAATTAAGAAAGTAACCTTATCGCATAGCACAGATGAAAAAGAAGTCATAATTATGACACAGGTTGATGTCATGATCCATGATATGGAAAGCAGTATGAGAGATGGGATTTAAATGTTCAGCTCCTACTCACCCATTCCAGTGCAGGTCAGTAGTTCTACTGCAGTGGAGGTCAGGGTATAGGGACCTTGTGAAACTGCCCTGACAAGCAACATATATACACTGTAGCCTGATTTCCTGCACATATAAAAGCATATATGGATCAGCGAGCAGAGAACTAATCATAACAATCCAATAGCTACCATAATATCATCTCTTGACAGAAGTAGTCTGATGATAAGGCAATAGAGAAAAGAAAAATTACCAACAAACACATAACCGGCAAAATTTTTACTTATAGGTTCATAGGTAGGTACTAGGCTATCAGCCCAAGGGCCTAAGTAAACCTAGCCAACAAGGTTCCCTGGCTTACACCACCCAAGAAAGTTATTTTTCTGTGCCCCTGTCGAGCAGAGCCACAGAAGTGATCCTCGGGGTGTATTTCCTATTTCCCATCCACTCGTCAAGATTTTTCTTGAAGAGTGCTAATGAGGAACTTTATTTGACATAGATGGGTAGCTTGTTCTAGAGTATAGGAAGTCTCTGGGACAGCAATCTATCCCTCCAGCATGTCCTGTTTATTGTGGTGACAAGGTTTAGGCCCTAGAGCATGTAGCTCGGAAGGACTGAGATTTCTTTAGGTGTAGCATGTCCAACAGCTTTGGGTTTGACATAGCTTTATGGATTTTTAAAGAGAAAATTCCAATCATTTTGACATTAAAGTTTGGAAGCAGTGAAGCATAGTTACTTAATTGCAATGCCACACTTTATTTTCCATTTAATTGTGTTGTTCATTTTTCTCTCATGTCATAAACACAGTGACATATTATCATTAATAGAATTTAAATTAAATGCCCTTTCCTTCTGATATACTGAAAGTTCCAAAAAAAAAAACGCAAGTAGAACAAGCCAGTAATCCAAAGAATGCCACGCAGTAACAGGACCCGGAACTCACTGACGAAGATAGTTGTAAATGAAACCACTTTTAATAAAGTAAAAAACAGCAAACAGTACTAAAACAAGTGCTTTCGCTCGGTCAATACCAAGCTTCTTCAAAGTCAAAAAGTTTCTGTGTTCAATTAACCTGGATTAAACAGTATATCAGAGAGTCACATGACCCATTCTGATTGAATTAAACCCATCTATTAATTAACAAGTAAAAATACTTATTTAAAAACATTATCATGTCTAAATCTAAAAAATATGTTATAAAAAAATATATTATAAAAAAATCATCACAAGTTGAACATCTTGAGACTTATCTCAAAGCATTATTGTACCACTTCGTTTAAAGGTATTCTTACCTAAACAAATCTCTAACCATGCATTTATTAATGAATAATAAATCCCAAGACAAAAAATGAAGCCCACACAATAGTTCAATACATATTGCGAGTATAAATCTTAAAATACAATACTCATAACATACTATAAAATTATAAACAGGCCATTCTTAATTTGAGGACACTGCCTATATTTATATTTTCATTTAAACCAGGTGGTTTACCTGCATCTAGCTTGAGCTGCCAATATAACTCTCGATATTCTAGTCTACCCTCCCAATTACCACCCCTTATATCAGGTATCACTTGCTCTAAGACAATAAATTTTAATTCCATGTTCTCACAAACTTGTGAGTGTTTATAGAAAGCATTATTGTCTTTACATTTTGAGACATCATAAAGATGTTCATAGACCCTTCTTCTCAGCGGTCGCTCCGTTTTCCCCACATAAAAACTGTGACAGTATATGCATAACCCTAGATAAACTACTCCCTTTGCTCCACAATTAAAATATTTAGTGGAGTTAAATTAAAATTTTCTGGAGGGAATATAAATAGTGTCTCGGTTAATCATGGCACTGCACTGTTTGCAACTACCACATTTGTGGGTACCCGTTCTTAAACTACGTGTTGCAAGCCCAGGTTTTCCTTTCATCTCAAACAATTATTTCAAATTAACATCTCTTTTCCTTATAAAATGAGGGTGCTCAGAGACAAATTGATTTATTTATTTGTTTAAAGTAAGTATCGGCCAGTATTTAGAGATAATGTACTCAACATCATGGGAGTTAGCTGAAAATTATGAATAAAGTTGTTATTCTTTACTTCTAGCTTCTTTAATGGTGTCTTTTGTTCCAAAATAGAAAGTGACACTCCTATTAAGGGAGAATATTTCTTATCCTTATTAGTCCCTATTACTTATAGGTTCACAGGTAGGTACTAGGCTATCGGCCCAAGGGCCTAAGTAAACCTAGCCAACAAGGTTCCCTGGCTTACACCACCCAAGAAAGTTATTTTTCTGTGCAACTGTTGAGCAGAGCCACAGAAGTGATCCTCGGGGTGTATTTCCTATTTCTCATCCACTCGTCAAGATTTTTCTTGAAGAGTGCTAATGAGGAACTTTATTTGACATAGATGGGTAGCTTGTTCTAGAGTATAGGAAGTCACTGGGACAGCAATCTATCCCTCCAGCATGTCCTGTTTATTGTGGTGATAAGGTTTAGGCCCTAGAGCATGTAGCTCAGAAGGACTGAGATTTCTTTAGGTGTAGCATGTCCAAACAGCTCTGGGTTTGACATAGCTTTATGGATTTTTAAGGAGAAAATTCCAATCATTTTAACATTAAAGTTTGGAAGCAGTGAAGCATAGTTACTTAATTGCAATGCCACACTTTATTTTCCATTTAATTATGTTCATTTTTCTCTCATGTCATAACACAGTGACATATTATCATTAATAGAATTTAAATTAAATGCCCTTTCCTTCTGATATACTGAAAATTCCTTATTTGCTGACTACCGATAGGTCTGTTTCAGTCCTAAGTTACGTTTATTGCCATAAAGATTAAATGATGGCCAGAATTCACAGAAAAGTTGTTTTGTACTTCTGACATCCCCTCTCTGGACCAGTCATCAAGGAGCCTGAATCCTCACCACTGACACTGGAGAGGGACATTCACTTGGGATAAAAATAGATACATACACTATTTCCATATGCAGCTCTCTGCATCATGCATAATTTCCCTTAAGAGCACACAGGGAACAAACTCACTCCAGGTTCTGGAGTTCTCTCTCTGTCTCCCTACAGGTCCCCAGTAACTCTCCCCACTGGCACAGCTAGAGAGTTGAGTCCTCAGCTGAGTGTCCAAGCCAAGTCCTCCAGCACCCTCTCTGTGAAACCAGTCCCTCGTGTCCCTGCTCCAAGCAGCTGACACGCACACTCTTTGAGATTTGATTTGCACACACACGCACACACACATATATCACCAGTAGCTAAGGCACATCAGTGCCATCTTCTGAGAAGAGTGCAACTGCACAAACATCCTCCAGATGGAGATGGCTACAGTGCATGGCAGCACAGGTGTAAAATGGTGATGTCTAGTCCAGAATTATGGGCCCTGATGAGACTGCAGCAACAATGCAGTGTCATGCCAAACAAACATGATGTATCCACTGTCAATATCAAACCATGATAGTCAATGCATGGTCAGGTCAGCGTGTATATCAGATGTTCCCACATAGACCACAAAGAAGGAAGAATGGAGTAGTTTGCAGTGATTCTCATATACGTAAATGGCTAGAGACACAAGACACATGACTGCCTACACATTCTGGTTTCCAGGAGAATGCCACAGGAGATATTGACAGATGGATAGAGGTTACAGGTACTCTGTCTCACAGACAATTATCTACTCCAAAGAGGTAAGGATGCCATGACTGAGATCTTGGGCTACTCCACTGACATTTTATACTGCGACTGTATTGCACCTGGCAGGGATGGTGTGTGGCTGTAGGACTACAACCTGGATGGAATCCACTCATGGTGTGTCCCCCCAGAATAGGCTGGGTGTTGTGGCCACCCATAAGTGATGGCATAGTATGATCCACTTTCAGACTCAGATGAGGGCTATGTATCCTGCAGTTTCTCTCTTACATGGACATGGGTTGAAACCATCCTTATGCCAGTGGCCAATCCTCCAAGGATGAGTCCAGTACCATTTTACATCTTCAGATTACCCTAAACTCCTCTGGCTCTATTAGCCTGTTGCTCCTACATGCTACGCCCTACCAGCCAACCTCTCCTTTGCTACTAAATTTGCTTTTGCCTTGGCATAGCATAGCATAACATAGCATACTGGCAACATGCTTACAACACTGCTGTTATGTGCACGTGTGACCGTCTCATGGTATTTATGTCACGTATCAGTGTTTGCCACTACTGGTCACATAAGGGATGATTAGCGCCCCTCTCTCCAAAAGGCAGTGCCCATTTGTCTTGAGTGCCTGTAACAGGACATCATTTTCAGCAGGGCTAAAATTCTGCAGCTTCTGCCATTCACCTTATTTTCTGGACTTGCAGACAGCTGTAAATACATGCTACTGGGGCTGGTGCAAGGACATTTAAAGACTATGGACAATACTAGTGATATCATGCTTGATTCAAACGGACAGCTAGACCATACTGTAGCTGTAGGGATAGATATGGAAATACATACACCAAGTGTATGAGTTACACTGTTGTACACATGCATTGCCCCAGGGCTTCTCAACCTGTTAGGACCAACAGGTATGTACAGGATAAGGCAGTAATTGCTGCCAATATTAGAGGCACCTTTAAAAAGACATGAGATATAGTCATACCCTAGTACAGAAGTGGGATACTGATGTGTAGGCATCGAGGTCCTCGATATAGAACAAGACATGCCCTCAACAAAAGTAGTGACAGTCATGTACAGGGACAAATTGTCCTGATATGGTGGGCAATCTATGTACAATATGTACATATTCTTATTGTTAATGTGATATAATGTGAATTCCGTTTCAGGAGTACACATTCTTAGGAAGGTAAACAAAACCAGCTTACCACAGATGTGCAGAGTACTATGCTCTTACTTGGAGTTGACTATAGGTGCAGAAAGGGATGCTATTCCTCCTAATACTGCTGCCCAGGCATCCAATGCACCTTCCCATATCTACAGGACATAGCATACAAAAATGGCAATGCCATCTAAAACAGCACAATTTTATACCTGTCACAAGACATTAGTGACTTAAAGTGCAGCTTGTTGTCTATGCTAGTCTCTGACAGCTTGTAGCTGTGAGTTCAGGTGGGAGATCTGCATGATTACATGTTATGCTACCCACACTTGGGAAATCAAATTGTACAAAGCGGTCACAGCTACCATTTCACTCCTTATGAAGGTGGCACCATTTTCTGATAAGACTTGTTAGACTATGACAGTTTCTGCTAGTACCCACACAGCAGTGTTCTGCATGGTGCATGAAGGAAAGCATGTTTATATTCTGTCTCCTTCATAGTCAGTTCATGAAGCACCTCCTAAGCCCCTATGACAGTGCATTCAAGCAAATAGATGTCTGGTACTACCTAGCTGAGGTTTTGCCCTTAATCATGGGCATTACCAGGACAGGGTAAAAGTACAGTCATTGATATAATGACATAGGGTGCCACAAGCCTACATAATCTCTATGCAAAGGAATGGACAGCACAGTGGTGCAGTGGTAGCATTATTGCCTCACAGCAAGAGGTTCTCCTTTTTGATTCTCAGCTTGGGTGCCTTCTGTGTGGAGTCTGCATGTCCTCCCTGCATTTGTGTGGGTTTCCTCCCAGGTTACAAAGACATGCATCTGTAGCATTTCTCCCTGGGCCTCTGCTGAAAATTAGCTTTGTTCCAAGTCAGACTTTCCTGGTTAACAAATAATAAATAAATAAATAAAGCTTAGGTAATAGCACCCCAAACTGTATTGTAAGTTCATAGTGGTGTAATGTCTTTAACCTTTTTTTATGTTTGGGACTGTTCCTACTACTGGTAGGTGTTTATCAAGGTCAACTCATGAAGTACACGTGGACCCCCCTGTGTGCAGGTTCAATGACAGGTGGAGGTAGGGGTGAATAGAATATGGTAGCTATATGTAATGGGTGTTTCTGCAGGGATCAGTTATAGGCTGGGGTTATGCTGTACTGGCTCATGATGCCTACATTCTGCTTGGTGTGTCATCATGTGTAACTGGGGACATGGGTACTCCCTATCATTCAGCTGATGGGACATATTTACATGACTGTGATTTGGATCTGATATTCTGCCATCTTGCCATCTTAATTTATACCTAGCTCTGTTTTCTCATGTGCCCTTTAACAGAATGAGAGAGAAATGTTGTTGCCCACGACAGAAAGCAAGAGAGTCTTGCAGACAATCGCACTTAGTTTTGCTCTCGAATGCTGATATGTTTAAAATATATGCATTCCACTGTCAGGATACATTTACTTATATCCCAAAACAATGCTGGTGCAGGACCAAAAAACTTCAGCACAGCTCGAACAGTGAAGCTCCTTTATTAATTTATACAATACAAACACCCGACTGGTTAAGCACTTTCATCTGTTATGATACAGACTTCTTCAGAACCAAGATAATAGATATTACCATAGTTTAAATAGCTATTTTAGCGCCAACAATTTACAAACCAAAAAACTTAAAGAAACATCCTCCTATAAAAATCTATTTAAATATTCATAAAATCATAAAATCTATCCCTATGTGTATATCTAAGCAAATATCTTTACTATATGATACTATATAAATACTATATAAATATAATTTTAACTATAAAAATTAATTCTAAAAAGATGTATATATAACAGCAGCAGACATATGTATGTGCATTAATTAATATAACTAATATCAATTAGAGTCCAAAAATTGAGTCATAATAACAACAATATCAGTTCTAACCAAGAAATAAAAATGGTTTAATACTGATGCTTTCGTTAATACCTGGGAATCTTGTGGCATCTGTGAGTATCTGCCACTTGCTTTTTTCCATTGCTAAAAGCACTTTCCAGTTCCCACCTCATGCAAGACTATCTACCTGATCAATAATAGAAAATTTGAAATAATGTTGATCCCCTTTATCAAATATATGTTTTTATAATGCATTATTCTTATCTTTAACCTGAATTTTATAATAATGTTCATATATGCGTTTTTTTATTTGTCTCTCTGTTTTTCCTATATAGAATGCTGGGCAGGCAAGGCATGTAGCAATATATACTACCTGCTTAGTGTTGCAATTGCCTGCCCTACACTTCACATATGTCTTATTAATGTCTTCAAGCTTAATACCTACTACTTCATTAATGCATCCACATTGTTTGCAAGAACCACATTTCCTAGTTCCTTTAGATATATTCTTGGGTTTTTCAAAATTTGTTGCCCTTTCTAATAACTTTTTTATATTGGGAGCCGTTTTATATACAAAACATGGATGGTTACCCAATGTCATACCTATATTTTCCGAAATGATAATCAAATCCCAATGTCGATTTACTATTTCTCTAACAAAATTCACTTATGGGGTATACATTAAAACACACACTCTATTTTCACGTTCACATACCAAATCATTATTGTTTAAATTAATGTCTTTATTAACAATGTATGGTCTACCTAATAGTGGTAAATATTTAATGCCCCATTGCTTTTTTACATAATCTACTACATCTTTCAACATGGCCAAAGGGTAGCCCCTATTACTGAACATGTTAAAAATTAACTCTAATTCAAATTCCATAACTTCCTTTGTAGATGACATGCAGGCGGCTCTAATGCACTGTCCCTTAAAAACATTTTTAAACATATAGGGTGGATGATTACTATTAAATTCTATATAATCATTAGAGAATGTGGTTTTCCTGTATATCCTAGATGCAAACCCTCCATTGATATGACTTATATATGTATCTAGGTAAGCAATACCCTTTTCACTTATATTATATGTGAATCTAAGAAACTCCGTCGTTCCATTGATGTAATCAATAAATGAACTTATTGATTCCTTTGGACCCTTCCGTAAAATAAATAAATCATCTAGAAATCTGGTATAAAAAACTATATCTGAATAAAATTTACTTTTGAAAAAATATTCGGACTCCCATTCCAGCATGACAAGATTTGCAAAGATGGGGGCACATGAGGCCCCCATGGCCACACCTCTGCTCTGTCTAAAGTGTTCACCTTGAAAGTGTATATAATTATGATCAAGTACTAGATCCATCATATCTATAATTAAACTAATCTTGTCCCAATTCAATTTGGAAAGTTTTCTCAAACTATTGCTGAAATATTCAAGGCCAACTTCCTTGGGTATGCTTGAAAATAAGTCTATAACATCAATGGTTAAAAAAAATCAAACCTTCATTCCATAGATCAGGTGTGAGCTTACCCAAGAAATTCCAGGAATCCTTAGTTAAATGTGGGATGTTCTCGTACACATGTTTAGTCCATCTATCAATTGCAACTCCCATATTATACGTTTTAGACTTGGATCCTGAAATAATAGGTCTAAAGGGAGGATATTTAATACATTTGTGTACCATAGGAATACCTATTATATTCGCCAGTATAGGATAATTAACCTTCAAAAATGTATAATTCTCGTATGTTATTCTATTATCAATCAAATATTCCTCTAGGGCTAAATCTATCCTTTTATATCCTATATTTATTTGATTTAGAGAGACCACTTCATAATTACCTGACAAGTACAGTATATTGTGTATTTCAACATTATAATCAAAAGTGTTGTACACTACAATACTGCCTCCCTTGTCAGGTTTCATTATTCTTATTTCATTATTGTGCATAAGTTGTTCAAGGCACATCCATTCATTTGTTGTTAAATTATCCTTAAAAACATTATTATATATATTTTTTGTCTTTATATTATTATTCAACCAATAAATGTCTTTGCACACCGTTTTTTCAAAAGTGGCTACTTGTGTATTGGGAACTGGAATATATGTACTTTTTTAATAAGATCCTTTTGTACCACCGGCTTCACATTGTCATCACTTTGCCCAAATTGTATGGCTAAATTTAGCCTTCTGCAATACAATTTAATTTCCTTGATAGTATCAACTAAATTAAAACCCTTATTAGGAATGTATTTCATACCTTTGCTAAATAACGTAAAAAATTCCTGGCTGATATCTAGGTCAGTATAATTAAACACATTAAAACCATTAAAAGAATGTAAAATACTGTTTCCTTCACTTGCCATAATCTCTTTTTCTTCTTCTTCATTAATATTGTTGTTATGCTGTATAGTATCTTGACTTGTTCCTACTGAATTGTCTAAAGACATGTAGAATGTAAACTTATCAGTTGATAACTTACTAGTATCCTTCTGACCAGTCTTTGTACACTTCATCGTTCCCTTCTGTTCCACTGAGTGTACTGTTTTTTCGGGGCTGGATAAAACCTGCCCCCTTGAAAATTTACTTCCCTATCCATTTGTCTTGTTCTATTTCTATAACTAGAGTGTCTTTCCTTCTCAATGGTTGATCTATCTTGTGGCCAAATATATGCTCTATTGTTCTGATACTGTTCCTTATCACGCTGTATCTCCCTGTTTTTTCTGTTATATATACTGATAACTTTGTTTTCAGCTATATGAAACTGTTTATAATAAAAATCCTTCCACTGTTCAAATAACATGTCATTAACAATGCCTTCATTCAGTTTTTCCACTTCTCTAACTAAAATAGACAATTTCTCATCATTCAGTTTCATTAACAGTTTCATATATGCAAAGCCAAAACCATCAAACATCTTGTTAAAATCATTTATAATGCCTACATTATATTCAACTCCCAAAGGTAATTTATAAAATCTGAGTCCTTTGGGTACAATTTGTATAGCAATACATTTCGCTAAGTAAGCTTCATCAATTTTTATGTTCTTAATGTTAAGTAATTTCTTTCCCAACACCAGTATCATTTCTTTTATAGAATCATTTGGTAGGCTCGAACGCCTCCCTTCATTAAACACATAAGATTGTTCATCTACATTTATAAAATCATACTCATCGCTCAAAAATTGATCAATAACATCATTATTCTGATTGTTGTTTGCATGTTTTGATTCCACAGTCATTTGTCCTGATGATTTTTCAGATTTTAAATTAATATATGGACTAGATACAGTTTTATTGTGGACAACAGTACCTTTAAAATGTTCGCTATGTGCCTTTGTTATAGCTGAATATGTTTTTACAGGCTGCTGGCTTTTTGGTCGCGCTTCATTGCATTCACCTTCATCTCTGGAATGGAATAAGCTGAAATTGAATGTAAACTCATTTACTGGTGACAGATTAATTAATTAATTTATTTATTTATTTGCATTTGTTAACCGGGATGGTCCAGCTGGGTAAGAATTACCCTTTTTCAGTGGAGACCCGAGGTGAAAAGCCCCAAACAGACATACAAATACATACAAATAGAGACAAATTAACAATATTACAGAGGAAAACAATATTATGGGTACAATGGATAAGAAAAACAAACAATGAAAGTTTGAGAATATGAGTAAGGTAGGCCAGAGGCATGCATGCAAAAGATTTATGAAAAGGTGTTCTGAGCAAGATCTCTGAATTAAGTTAAAGTAGGCAAAGAAATGATGATTTAGGTGTGGAGTTAGTAGTGTGGGAGTTTTAGGTGGGAGCATGTGAAGGACATTCCCATTTGGAGGAGAGATGGGAGAGAAGCATGGATTTGAAATTGTTGTGGTTAGGTATATTATGTAGTGGTGTGGGGAGATTGTTCCATAGTTTGGCTATAGTGTGGGATAGTAGTAGTTTACCAGTTGGGTGGATGGGTTTGTGTACATGCAGGAAGTTTTGGCCTGTGGATCTCAGGGTACAGGTAGGTGTGTAGGGTGTTAGAGATTTAGCAAGAGAGGGACATTCTGCTGGTTTAAAGATGGGTTTGTGGGCTGTTGTAAGTTGTAGGTACATACTCACAGATGCCACAAGATTCCCAGGTATTAATGAAAGCATCAGTATTAAACCATTTTTAGTTCTTGGTTAGAATTAATATTGTTGTTATTATGACTCAATTTTAGGACTCTAATTGATATTAGTTATATTAATTAATGCACATACATATGTCTGCTGCTGTTATATATATATATGTTTTTAGAATGAATTTTTATAGTTAAAATTATATTTATATAGTATTTATATAGTATCATATAGTAAAGATATTTGCTTAGATATATACATAGGGATAGATTTTATGATTTTATGAATATTTCAATAGATTTTTTATAGGAGGATGTTTCTTTAAGTTTTTTGGTTTGTAAATTGTTGGTGCCAAAATAGCTATTTAAACTATGGTAATTTCTATTATCTTGGTTCTGAAGAAGTCTGTATCATAACAGATGAAAGCGCTTAACCAGTCGGGTGTTTGTATTGTGTAAATTAATAAAGGAGCTTCACTGTTCGAGCTGTGCTGAAGTTTTTTGGTCCTGCACCAACATTGTTTTGGGATATTCTGTTGTTCTTTCGTTGCTTTTGGTGTACATTTACTTATAGCAAACTTTTGTGTCTCCTTACCACGTGTCCAAATGATAATTTGCTCAGCAGGCACTACACCTGTGCCTGCTCCTGTTAATACTATTGTTGCGGAGCATTAGGGTGATGAGGTTGAAAGCCCATCACTGAAGAGGGGTCCTGACCCCTCACTAGCTGGTAGTATAGCACCGTAATCTGATGGAGCATGTGGTGGAGGCTGAAGTGGAAAGAACAGATAGCAGATTTCCTCACCAGGCCAGCACCAGTCAATGGGCCACCAGATGAGGGTAACTCACATTCCATTGGGAAGCTTAAGCTATAATGTGGTGATGGATCTCAGTAATGTCCTTTCAGGCCATGCAGCAGATGGCATGTCACTGCTCATACCCTACCCTATCCCTAAACAGATATGTCCCCTTTCTCTGGTGTCATGGCCCATACCCTGTGCATTGTACAAACCTCCCCATCACTATTTGTCTTCCCTGTGTTCATCTCAGTCAGTCCCATGTCTTCTCTTCCTGGTGTTACAATACCAACTTGTCTCTCTCTGCCATTGTATACTGTCCTAATCCCATTTCCTAACCTGTTTTCACTTTTAACCTTCCTTATCTCCCTTTTCTTTATACAAAGAAAATATAGTCCCCTATCCCAGCCAAAAAAAAATGTTACTTTCCATTTCTACCATTCTCCACCCTCAGATATGCTGTCCTTCTGTTTGTCCCTTTGCTTACTGCCTCCCCTTTCTTTTCTGTACATGGTCTTTCTTCTCCGTTTATGTCTCTCAAGGTATCAATGCAGTTACAAATCCTGCATGGCTATATAGCTATATATGCCTGTCCTGTCAAGACATGCACTAGAACATGCATCAGAGCAACTACATATACTGGTTTATTTTTAAGAAGCAATGGTCTGTTAGTTCATGTTTTCATTTCTCAGGTGATCCATTCGATGTGACTTGTGGTCTCTGTGGATTGTGTCTTGCTGTTCACTGTAACAATATGTCAACTTGCACATCTGTTGTGTTACTCATTTCCTTACTTTGGAGTGCAGCTAGCCACCATAAACTCGGCCTGCCATGGTTTGGATATTTCATTTCTCCCTGTGTTACTACATGATGCCATCCAGCTGTGCAAGCCTTACCCAAAATGCAGCACATCTCTGTGAACCCCAGACAAAATATCTTCTCTCAGTACAGTATGGCTATTCACCATGTTATGTAAACCCAGATATGTATATGCACATGTGGTATTATCTATGTGTATGCTTGGGGATATGCATTAAAACAGAGATTTAAGATAGCAAAACAGTGCAACACAGAAATGTCTCAAGTTGTCAGAGGTGAACTACAGACTGCTTTGATGCTTTGAAATGTATGTATGAAGCCATATATGTAAAGTGCCTTCAGCTTATAGGATGAAATCATCACCTGCAACTCACATCATGATTACATAGTCAATTTATAAAGAAAATAAAAAAAAATAACTAGGAGTAAAATTATTCTAAAATAATAACCTGAAGAAAAGATGTTATAGTTTCAAAGTTATAATTAAATCTTAACTGTGCACATGGTTACAGGTAAAACAAGTAAATATAAAATGCATTTAAAAAGGACCGTCAATAAAATTTAATGCCAAATTAAGAAGGCTTGATTAATACAGCATGTAACAATTAATTTCTTGGGTCATTCAAGACAAAAATATTTCAGCTTATTAAATTAAAAGACATTATTGTAATGTTATAGATGAAGCTGCAGGTGGAGCAAGAGACATATTTATATGAAAAAGCTTTACGCCATTTCAGAAGACGTTTTGAGTCAAAAGGCTTGAGAAAGCAATGTCTCACAAGGTTTCATAGCTTTCTAGCAAGGAAGCGGTAACAGAATGTCCGGATATACATATAATCCCAAGAATTTATTCAGTTTTAGTAGGGCATAAATTCATTGACAGCCACGTCGACAACAATATGAAATAATTAAAAAAGTAGATACTGCACAGAAACATCAACCACAAAGCTGCAGTGTAAGCTGAATGGCTGAGGTACAGCTAAGGCAAAGAAACGGACTAAACGCATACCTTCATATGCACAATGCAAAATAAATCTATCAGATTAATAAAAAACAAATCTGTCTTAAGTGGAGTAAGTAAAAATATTCAAAATGAAATTCTTGGCAGCCAAGTGTTTCTTTGTTTTTAATTTTTTTAGTGTTGTTCCATGGTGAGCCATATGGTAGGTCCTCTACTTTGTTTTCAGACAAAACCTTGTCACATTCAGCACTTCTTCAGGCAAGTAGTGTCAGTGAAACATGGGCTGTCATGTGTAGTGTAGTACACAATAAATGAACACAACTTGTTTCTCCAGATCCTTTTATATATTTGCTTTGGCTTGCAAAGCTGTGACTTCACATTCATGCATACCTATTTTATTTATTTAGTTATGTGTTTGTTGACTTATAATTTTTTTGGTTGGGTTGTCAAGCTATGCAAAGTTCATTTTCAGTAAATGTCGAAGGTGAAAAGTGCCACAATAAGACATAGAAAAATATATAGCAGATTACAGCACACTAAAAAAGGATGTGCCAATAACATATTTTATTATGTAGCAATGAACTAACAGCTGACTGCATTGTACTGAATGCTAACATAACATTAAACATATTCAGTTAGAGCAGCACAGCAACACTAAATCAATAACAAACAGTTTGCATTATAATTTAAAAGAAAATAATATGATAAGGACAGACTACATGAATATGCAGCGAATAAATGTTTGTGATCTTTGATCAGTCCGAAACAGCAACAGTTACAGAATGCTTTTCAAGATGGCTGCAACTGCAGCCTTGAAGAAGTTAATGCCACAGCGAGTTCCTGTCCTGGAAAGTTAGGGATTTAGAAAGGAATGTAGGATATAGTGTGTGTGTGTGTGTGTGTGTGTGTGTGTGTGTGTGTGTGTGTGTGTGTGTGTGTGTGTGTGTGTGTGTATTTTGCAAGTTACAACTTGCACTAATAAACTGATCTTTTCCGTTTTGCTGTTATCAGATTACATTTTCCCAACTACCCTATGGAATATGGGCCCTTATCATGAAGCAGGGTGACAGCTCTTCCTAAAGACACTCACACTTAATTTGCTTGCATGAAAAGTTCCTAACGGCTGAGTCATTTAATTTTTGGATAAACCATTGATGTAATGACGGGATTTATTAATCAATTTATGCTTAGGATTAATGTTTAAACTCAAGCAGTGCAGACGGCAACCTACATACAGGTCAGATGCAAACAATCACAGTATAATATAGAAGCATGATGGATTCTGACAACAAATACAGTAAGCTTCTGCTTTTACTTAATTCACATCCAAAGAATCTTTCAGTAATTAACATTACTTCTCACAATCATTGTAGGAGTACAAGTTACCAGAGTTAACAAAGACCTCAAAGAACTAAGCAACAATTTTATGTGATGGTGAAATAGCTCTTGCTCAGTAGTGATTAAGGAATCCACAGAAATAGTTTTGGTGGTGTTCTAGTTTATTAAAGCAAAATGTCTAATTTATGTAAGCATCTGTCTAATGATATAATATTGTACTTGTTATGGGAACTCAGACTACATTAATATAATGTGCTTAATAGTACTACATCAACATTGTATGTATCATAGAATAAATGATGACCAAAGGTGTCATTGAATAAAGCTTCAGTGGGGACACTTGATCAAGAAGCAACTTTAGCTGATTGAGTTCTATCCTTCGACAGGATATATAATAATAATAATAATAATAATAATAATAATAATAATAATAATAATAATGCTATTCAAGTTAGTTGTGTAGAAAAACTACTTTTACAAAAGTGTAGTACAAATCTGCTATGGTTTGCAAGAGGAGAGACAGAATGTAAGACAGCTGAAGAACCCTGAAATAGGATGAAGTAGGAAAGGAGAAAGGTTGTGGGGAAAAAAGCTGCAAAGCAACTGGCTACAGCCAAAAGAACTGATGGACCTTCGGTCACTTTTCTTCAGCTTGTTCATGATAGAGATTTGCTTACTTAGTAAAGTCTTATGGAAAACTGAGTTTGTCCTTATTATAAAAAAATAAAGTCAAGGCAAACAAGTTTGTTCTTAGAAGATAGTATCTTACCGGATAAGTTACTTAAAACACCATCAGTATATATCCATCCATACATCCATCCACAACCCCTTTTTCCTATTTTCCACATGGGGTCAGGGTGTCACTTCAGCAGTGACAATCATCTAGAGTTAGGGTTGACAATGCCAGGTGGCTAGCTCTTCCTCAGTTCTTCTTTCCTACCACTCACATGCACGCATGCACCTACGGCAGGTTTAGAGTGTCCATGCTACTTAATGCGTGTCTTTGGAGTGTGGGAGAAATGTCCTACAGTTACATTCACCAAAGATCAAAAATAAGTCAAAATAAGAGAATGAGCATAGAAAAGTAAAAGCCAACCAGCTACATAGCCCAGACTGTGACCCAGCAGACCCATCTTTGATTTAGCAAACCAGATCTCTAAGGAGTCAGCAGGGAAGTAAAGGAGCAACACTTGTGCCATCTTGCCCTATCCCAAGAAGGGTTACAGCTAGGTCAACAACAAGCAGAAAATAAGAGCAGACTGTCTATAACATCAGTGTTCACAAGGTAGGGATCAGGTCTGTGGGCAGAGCAAAATCAATGTGACCAACAGTCCCAGTTTTTCCAGGACAGTCCCAGTTTTGAATTATCTGTCCCGGAATCCCAAACATTGTCTTTGGGACACAGAAATGTCCCAGTTTAGACTGCTCAGTTTGAATGGTGACTTGGCTTCCTAGGGTGGCCAGTCCCCTTGCTTTCCCATCCTAAGCAGCTCTGGGACTTTGTGATTTTTCGGGGATGCCATTGGGTATGGGGTAAGGTCTGACGCCTTCTCCCTGGCAGGAGCTTTCCAGATCCTGCTGCCATCAGTCAGTCACTCCCTCAAGGACGTCCATCATGGGGGGTTCTGCTTGACCGCACTCACCCAGGGAGGGGCTCTCCTGGCCCTACACCTATTTACCTGATGCTCCAGTACTGACTTCTGTCAGGGGCAAACCCTACAGTCCTCCCCTTCGACCTGGCCAAGAGACCTTTTCCAGCCATGGCCCCCCATGTTAGGGGACTCCGCCACCTGCACGTCTCCTGCAGGCTGCCAAATCATGCCAGATCACTCATGCCCTTGGACCCTCTCATGGGAGCTTCCCTCTGATCCCGTCCACCCCTCTGGAGCTCCCCTCAGCTGCTGAGAGGCAGATCCTCTCTCATGAAGGCTTCAGAGTTCCCCTGCTTTCCCATTCAGAGCAGCTCTGGGGACTTAGAGATTTTTCAAGGATGCTGTCAGTTATGGGGTGAGGTTGGATGCCTTCACCCTGGCAGGAGCTCTCCAGGCCCCTCTGCCATCCACCCTGGTGCTTCCTCAAGGCCTTTTATCATGGGGAACTCTGCCTGACCCCACTCACTCAGGCAGGAGCTCTCCAGGCCCCACCACTGTCCGCCAGTTTCTGCCTTAAGGCTTCCATCATGGGGGCTGTGCCTGATCCCGCTCACAAATACAAAGTACAAAGTTCAGTTCAGTTAAATTTCACCAATTTCCACTGTTTTCGATCAAAAAGAAAGCCAAATGGATGGAAAAATGCTCAATTTATTAGTAACAAACAAAGCTTTTGGGAATTTCCCTTCTTCAGTGTTAATTTCAATTAATCAAACATCTTAAAATTTATAACAATTTCAAAAAAACCCCACCTGACACAGCCATCCAATCCATAACTTAACATCATTAACATTTCATTAGATATGCAATTAATTCTAAAAGGAGTACTAAAAGAAATATCTTCCATTCTTATAAGTCAGATACAAACATATACATATATATGTAAAAAAATATATATATACATAAACCTATGAAAACATTTTCTATTATAGAAATTAATAAGGATATTATTTTATGTATATAATACAATATATTACTAATAGTCTGTCTGCTTTTACATAATCATCACAATTACTAAATTATAAAAGCAACAGTGAAAAAATGACCATAAAAAAAGTTATTTTACTACATATATTCTTTGAATACTCAAAGAATAACTAGTAATCTACCTATATTGTTTCTGTCTAAAATCTAATATTGGTTTTAATGTTATCCTGTTATTTAAACCTGGTACTCTATCTGCTGCTAACCTTATTATCCATTTATATTCTGACATTTCTAACTTATTATTTTGGTCACCTAATCGAAGATTCTTATACACAACTTCTAACACTTTAAATTTAAAATTATGTGAATTACCTTTATCTAACCTATGTTGGGCTAATGCATTAGATGGAACATTCCTCTTCATATCTGACCTGTGTTCTATAATACGGTCTTTTAAACATCTCGAGCATTTTCCAACGTAGAAACTTGAACATTGTATGCATGTAGCTAAATATACGACCATTGTTGTTCTACAGGTTCATATTTTATATTAATTATAGGATGTTCAAAATATTTTTTATCACAAATATCTGAACAACAGCTACAATTATAACATGGAATTGTCCCTGCATTATGTGTCGCAGAAGTAGTTAGATTTGTTTTAAAATCTTTAAAACATAATTTCCTTTTTAAATTGCTCATATTTCTGTAAGCAAAATAAGGTCTATCCCCTAACATTATTTTCAATTCTGGTTGAACCATTAAAATACGCCAATTCCTTTTTATAATTGCTTCTACATATCTTGTCAAATTATTGTAAGTGGTAACATATCTTACTATAGGACCTATATTCTTATCTTTGTCTGTAGTATCAATATAATTACTAAAGTAGGGAGATGCTTGTTTTGTCCTTAGTTCCATTATTTCTTTACTCATTTTACTAATACTCTCCTTGTCATACCCTCTATTTTGAAATTCTTCTGTCAAAATTTCCATTTGTTCTTTACATTTCCTTGGATCTGTGTTCAACCCACTAATTCTTAATAATTGGCTTTTAACAATACCTTTAAACACATGTACTGCATGCATACTTTTAGCATGTGTGTATTTATTCACCTGTGAAGCAAAAATACAGAGCAGGGAATCCAAACACTCGAAGCCGGTACTGTTTCGTTAAACACTTTATTGTAGGTTGAGCGCTTTCATCTGCTTACATGCAGATTTCATCAGAACAATTACCTAAACATAAAAACAAGCTTATATACTTTATAGGCGCCAAACACTAATTGTTGATATTATTCTTAAAACGGCCATGTTCCCAAAAGATAACTCAGTTGAGATGCCTAGCCATAAGGCATTTAATACACTGAAATGTTATAAAGATTATAAAAATGTTGTTAAAAATTATAATAATACTGAAGTGTTATAAAAGTAAAAATAAAAATAAAATTCAAACTTGTTTGACTTCTCCCTAAGATTCTCTAAAAAATGTATATATTAAATAGGATGTATTAAAAACTGTACTAATACTATATAAACATACTTAATACATAAAGTATTGCATTATAATCGCATTATAATAGCAGATGAATTACTATCCTATTGATTCATAATTGATGGGTACGGAGTATATTTGTCCTAAACATTACCAACACTTATATGAAGGACTTTGTAAAAACAACATTATACTGTTATAATGTATCCACTAAATCTATCTAATGACATAGTCCAAATGAATAAAAATTCCAAAGCCACCGTCAATTTACATCCTATTTAATATATACATTTTTTAGAGAATCTTAGGGAGAAGTCAAACAAGTTTGTATTTTTATTTTTATTTTTATTTTTATAACACTTCAGTATTTTTATAACACTTCAGTATTTTTATAATCTTTATAACATTTCAGTGTATTAAATGCCTTATGGCTAGGCATCTCAACTGAGTTATCTTTTGGGAACATGGCCGTTTTAAGAATAATATCAACAATTAGTGTTTGGCGCCTATAAAGTATATAAGCTTGTTTTTATGTTTAGGTAATTGTTCTGATGAAATCTGCATGTAAGCAGATGAAAGCGCTCAACCTACAATAAAGTGTTTAACGAAACAGTACCGGCTTCGAGTGTTTGGATTCCCTGCTCTGTATTTTTGCTTCACTTGTTGGATTTATCTTGTTTCCAGTTACCGGTTGTACTATGGCAGATGAGGGATCCCCTAGCACTTCATGGAAGCCGGAGGTGATTAAGTCACTCAGCGAGGAAGTAACGTCACTGAAAGGAGACGTTAGCAAGCTTATGGACATGGTAAACAGGCTCACAGAAGCCGTTATGGAGAACGGAGGGTCCGTTCATTCCACCAGACATATTGCAACTGAACGTGCTGTTATCCGGAGTGGTAGTACCACGCATACGAACAAATTAGATACCGAGAATATCCCAGAGCGGAACGCTGATGGCGCCTACAACACTGTGAGAGCTAATTTTGTTATTGTAGATGAAGCTGCGGATTGCAGCTACACTAGCGATATCCCTAATGGTCAGGGAGACGCTAGAGTGGAAGACAGTCGCTTACATATTGATATGGTAGCTAATTCAGCTAACATATCACTTGAGGAAGATTTTACTTTTGATTTAAGCATGGTGAATCTGCAAATGGACAATGAGAAATTGGGTGCACGTCCCAAGAAGCGGAATGAGTATTTCAGGACTTATTCTCATGTTGTGAACAAATCATCTCACAACAATAAAGGTACTGTAAATAAGGATTCACTAGTAACTCCTAAAAAAACTTATATTGAAAGTACTAAGGACACTGGAGTGTCCAATATGTTTAATGATTTTGTATTTGATCAATATGATTTTATGAACAAGTATGACTCTAATGATAAATATGATAAAGCACATTTTAATATGCATAACAATAACAATATAAAGGATGATATAAAATCTCGTATTCATTTATTAGGTAGGAAACTGATACAATATAAATGTGTTAAGATGGATATTGCATATTTCGAGAAATGTATATCATTGAAAATAGTACCTAAAGGACTCAGGTTTTTTAAACTTCCATTAGGTTTAAAGATAGACAGTACTATTATTGCTGATTTTAACCATATGTTCAATGATTTTGGGTACACTTATATGCAGCATCTTATTAAACACAATGAAATCAAGGCTAAGGCATTATTAGATGAAGTGTTTAACCTAAATGAAAGCATTATTAAGGATGCATTGTTTGACAGATGGTATGACTGTTACTCCAGTCAGTTCAGCCAGGCCACAGTAAAAGTAAAAAAAGCCTACGAAAGGAAGATGCATAAACTAGAAAGGGACATGGATCTTTACAAACATGACAGAGCATATGTATGGCCTAGGTATAATACAGGAGAAGAAGGACAATTTGAAGTGGTTAATTCTAGAAGTAATAAAAGGAATGCACGGAGACATGAGGAAGAGAATTTTCAAGGGGGGAGGTTTTTTCCAGCACAAAGAAAACAACAAAGGAGATATTAGGTATTCATGTTCATACTAATACAGAGGGTAGTACCAGTACAGCTATAGGTACTAAATCAGACATGGATATAGTTAAGACTGGATCATCCCCCAATAAGCATACACACGGTGTTTTGGTTAGGACTGACCTTAATGAAGGTCCGTGTATTATTAGCCACCATGGATACAAAGTATATAATTACACAGATACCCCAGTTACCAAAGATTTTATCACATTATTTAGTAAAGGTATGAAATTCATACCAACGGTAAAAACCAACTTATTTGATGTCATAATGGAAATAAAATTCTTTTGTAGAAGGGTAAATCTGGCTTTACAATTTAAAGACAACATCACTAATACATATGAGCTAACTCAACATCATGACTTAAAGAAAAAAAGTACATATATACCTATGTCAAACCCACAGGTAGCTATATATGAGAATATGGTTTGTCATGATATCTACAAATTACACCAAGAAAGTAGGCACTTTTACAATGATGAGAACAGTTGCTTGGATAACCTGAATAAAGAGGAAAGGAGATGTTTGAATGATATTATTAGAAACAAACAGATTAGAATCATGAAACCAGACAAGGGTGGAGGGGTAGTGATTTTTCATAATGCCCAGTATGAGAAAGAAATACACAACATTATATATGACTCAGGTCATTATGAGAAGGTAACTTCTAACCAGATTACAACTGGATACAGACGTATTGATAACACCATAGAAGATTACTTTATTGACAATCGTATAACAAGTGATATATATGAATTTGTCAAAACAGAATACCCGACTTTGGCACGTATTGTCGGAATACCTAAGATACACAAAAATCTAACCAAGCCACCATTCAGACCTATCATATCAGGATCTAAGTCCAAGACATTCAAGATAGGCACCATCATTGATCATTGGACTAAACCGATTTACAGCAAGGTTGAACATCTGGTCAAGGACTCATGGGACTTCTTGAGTAAAGTCACCACGGACAAGTGGGATGATAACCTGACGTTCTTGACCATTGATGTGCAAGATCTCTTTTCCAGCATACCTGTTAATACTGGTCTTGACTACTTTCACAGTAGCCTATGTAAATACTTAGAATGTAGTGGCGATAGAGTGAATTTAATCACCGATATGATGAGCTTGGTGTTGGAACACAATTACATCGAACATCAGGGTGAAGTATTCAGACAATCTCAAGGAGTGGCTATGGGAGCGTCATGTGCCCCGATATTTGCCAACTTGGTTATGTTGGAGTGGGAAAACGTCCATTTGTTCACTTGTGATTTCTATAGGCACATAAAGTTGTATACCCGATTTTTGGACGATGTGTTTATCATTTGGACAGGACCAATAGATTTGATACATACCTTTGTGTCATATCTTAACAACACCACTGATTTTCTGAGATTTACGTACCAATTTGACAACAAGGGCATATCCTATTTGGACACCTGGATAGGTAACACTGGCACTGGATTCACATCCAGACTATACAGGAAGCCTACCTTCTCAAATGATTATATTCATTTTACCAGTTGTCACCCACGACATATCTTTAAAAACATTGTGAAGGGCCAATGCATTAGGGCAGCAAGAATGTCATCTACTGCTGAAGACATGAATAATGAACTTACCTTTATTTCTCAACTTTTTAGTGAGAGAGGGTACCCTAAAAAGTTATTAGATAATATCACTACCTATGTTAAAGCACAATGGGGATTAAAATATAAACCACTCTTGGGTAGCCCTATGTATATACAGAACAAAAAAAGTTCAAACCTAAACAGGATGGTATGTGTGATCAGATTCAATCCATTTGCTAATTTAATAACGGACATTCTGAAGAAATATTGGAGTATTATTACCTCTGGGGGCAACCTGGGGAATATAGTTGGAACTGAGATAAGCACCGTGTACAAAACTGGAAGCAATATCAAAATGTTATTGGAATGTGGTAAAAAGAGTGAAAGAGCTACAAACAACAATGGAACCAATAAAGGAACCAGTAAATGTGGACGTTGCAACCAATGCAAATTCATAAACACCACACCCACCATCAGATTAGAGAACATTGTACATACTAAGATCACTAACATCCAAGGTAATTGTAATTCACAGCGTTTAGTGTACATTGCCAAATGCACAAAGTGTCCGGCCTATTATATAGGCAAAACAGAAAGAAAGTTTAAGAAGCGGATTTATGAGCATACATACAAGATAAGCAAAAAAGACACGAAGAACGCCTTATATCGACACATTCATGATCAAGGTACAGACCACTCTTTTAGGTTTTCCATTATAGATCAGGTAAATATAAAGGACAAGGGGGGGAATTGGAAGACCTATTTGGCGTGGAAAGAGAGTAGATGGCAAATTTGCACTGATGCCACTACTAAGCCAGGGATTAATGACTTTATTAGTATTAAACCCTTGTTAGCCTTGAACTGAGATTGTAGGATTTGTATTTCATTGTACCTAACTATACTGCATTTTTATTACACATTATATTATTCTATTATATTTCATTACAGTATGTATCTATCTAACCACGCCACATGTGATGTGTGTAAATTGACGGTGGCTTTGGAATTTTTATTCATTTGGACTATGTCATTAGATAGATTTAGTGGATACATTATAACAGTATAATGTTGTTTTTACAAAGTCCTTCATATAAGTGTTGGTAATGTTTAGGACAAATATACTCCGTACCCATCAATTATGAATCAATAGGATAGTAATTCATCTGCTATTATAATGCGATTATAATGCAATACTTTATGTATTAAGTATGTTTATATAGTATTAGTACAGTTTTTAATACATCCTATTTAATATATACATTTTTTAGAGAATCTTAGGGAGAAGTCAAACAAGTTTGTATTTTTATTTTTATTTTTATTTTTATAACACTTCAGTATTTTTATAACACTTCAGTATTTTTATAATCTTTATAACATTTCAGTGTATTAAATGCCTTATGGCTAGGCATCTCAACTGAGTTATCTTTTGGGAACATGGCCGTTTTAAGAATAATATCAACAATTAGTGTTTGGCGCCTATAAAGTATATAAGCTTGTTTTTATGTTTAGGTAATTGTTCTGATGAAATCTGCATGTAAGCAGATGAAAGCGCTCAACCTACAATAAAGTGTTTAACGAAACAGTACCGGCTTCGAGTGTTTGGATTCCCTGCTCTGTATTTTTGCTTCACTTATTTATTCACCTGTACATTCTTTCTATATGCACAGGTCTCTAGTTTATGATCAGTACCTTTATAGATCTCTACATCCAGAAAAAATATTTTATCTCGAGAGTAATTACTAGTAAACTTAAGAAAACTTGTAGTATTATTTAAATATTGAACAAATGCATTTAGTTCTTGTTCATTCCCCTTCCATAGTAAAAAACAATCATCAACAAAGCATTGGTAGAAAAGAATATCTCTTTTAAAATTGTTTCCAGTACCTCGTATATATTTATTTTCCCATTGATGTAATACTATATTTGCATAGGTATTAGCCATAGCAGTACCCATGGTTACACCAGATAATTGCAAGTATGGCTTCTTGTTAAATAGAAAAATGTTTTTCTCCAAAACTATTTCTATCATATTACAAAGTGTTTCTACTTCTTTGCCTTTCATTTTCACTTCTTCACATAAAAATTCACGAATTGCATTAATCCCATAATCGTTTGGTATTACTGTGGAGAACTTATATCTAAAGTGACCATTATATACTCTCAATATATATTACTTTCATGCCGTGTATATAATTTCTTCAAAAAATCATTGGTATCTCTAATATAGCTAGGACAAAATGGCAAATATTTACTTAGCTGTTCTTGAACATAAATGGATATAGGTTCTGTTGACCACCCTCTTCCTGAAACTATAGGTCTCATCGGCGGGGTGGTCAATGATTTATGCAACTTTGGTATCCCGTATATTACTGGGATTACTGGAGTTGACACCGTAAAGAAGTTAAATAAATCTAATGTAATATCTTCTTGCATTTGCATCTCATATACATACATATTTACATCATAAATTATTTTTCTCACTTCTTCAAAAGTTAATTCTTTAAAAGTGTGTTCATCTTTCAAAAACTCATTCATCAATTTATTATATTCATCCTTGTTAAATATTACTGTTGCCCCTCCCTTATCAGCTTGCTTAATAATAATTTCATCATTAGTACATAATTGCTTACAATCTAAATGCTCATCATATGGCATATTAAATTTTTTCACTTTAAATTTTCCAGTACTAACATCCTGATATAAACATTTTAAATCATCTTCACATACTGTTGAAAAGGCTTCTAAGATAGGATAATTATTAGGGATAAATGTACTTTTTTTCTTAAATCTATTTCTTAAATCATTACATGAGTCTTTAAACAATAATTTCAAACAAACATTTTGAACAAAAGTTTTTAAGTCAGTCATCGCTTCCACTATTGAATCCGAACAGCTTGGGATAAATCGTATGCCTTTATTTAACAGACTCTGCATTGCAGTAGTCAAAATAAGGTTCGATAGATTTAAATAAGAATCATTTGGCTTACCGTTTATCTCCGAGCTTGTTTGCTGTTTGAAAGCGGGCTGTCGTTCTTCCTTTTCCCCATGTAAGAGCCATTTCTTTGTTGAGAACGCCCTCTCGACTGTGGGCGTTTGTTCAGCTCTATCTTCTCCGGTAATTTCGCTAATATTGGCTGTGACAATTTTAAAAAAAATATCTGCTTGCTTTATTTTTGGTGTTGAAGTTGCTTTATTCTTTTCTGCCTGTAAAATTGATGTAGATGTAACGCTTGTCATTACTCGTTACTGCTGTCCAACCTCGTCATGCGCAGTAACTGCTATAGCAGACCCTTCTTCCTGGTATATATATATATTTTTACATATATATGTATATGTTTGTATCTGACTTATAAGAATGGAAGATATTTCTTTTAGTACTCCTTTTAGAATTAATTGCATATCTAATGAAATGTTAATGATGTTAAGTTATGGATTGGATGGCTGTGTCAGGTGGGGTTTTTTTGAAACTGCTATAAATTTTAAGATGTTTGATTAATTGAAATTAACACTGAAGAAGGGACATTCCTGAAAGATTTGTTTGTTACTAATAAATTGAGCGTTTTTCCATCCATTTGGCTTTCTTCCTGACCCCGCTCACCCAGGCAGGAGCACTCCAGGCCCCACTGCTGTCTGCCCTAGTGCTCCCTTAAGGACTTCCATTGTGGGGAGCTCTGTCTGACCCCCTCACCCTGGCAGGATCTCAACCAGCCCTGCCACTATCTGCCTCTCTCCCCCTTCCAGACCAGAGGCGGCATGGTCTGTACCCCCACACCCAGGTGAGAGCTGTCCTGTACCAGTCACTTTCCACCTCTCTCTTTTCCAGACTTCCATCAGGACTGACCCCCTCTAGGGTTCCACTTCTACACAGGAGAGAGAGCTTTTTTCCAGGGTTACATAGCTCCTAACTGCTGCAAAATCATGCAGTGTCATGCGTGTTCTTGGAGCCTCTCAGGGGATCTCCCCAGCCTCATGGAACTCTGTTGGGCCACAAAGCCTCAGACAGCCCCTCATCCAGACTTCCATGACACTGGTTCTCCACTTTTCCTTGCACCTAGGGCTTTTAAACTCACAGGGGAGATGGCCTTGGGTCCCCCATCTCTGCACTTTTTGTGGCACACCTCAGTCTCTCAGCCCCAGGGTGCCAGGTTTTGATGAATGTGCATCACTTCAAGCCTCCTGGCATGTGGCCTCTTGCCTCCTGGGTGGTGTTATTCACAGAGTGGCATCCCCGCAGTGCCTGGTGAAGGATGGGAGGCCAACCTGCCTGCCCCGGTGCGAGATGACATGGCTGCCCTATCTCCACTCCTATGGGGGCTGGGAGAATGGGATTGCAGACCTGGCTTCTCAGGGCAGCCCTCAAGTGTCCCAGTTTAGGTCCTGTAACAAAATGGTCACCTTGAGCAAAATAATAAAAAAAAATCTGTCAGAGGATAACAGTTCTCCTTAGCTTGAAAAAAATTCACAGAGGTATCAGACTGACACTAAACTATCTCTTACAATTCTTATTAAATCAGTCTCTGTCATTCTTTAGAATAGCCAACTGCCTGTTGTAGCCCCAAAGGACAGGCAATTGTAATGCAGACATCTGACTGCATCCATTATATGAAAAACATCCTCTTAACTTCCTTGCAAGTGTTTTTATACAGTACATAAAAAAGAATGTGCTCCTCCGACATGAACACCAGTAAGTAAGAGTATCTGCTCGTCAGTAGGTAGCAACTTGCAGCACTAAACAGAAGCCTTACACTTTGTTTCCCTAGTCCATCAACTAATTCTAATGCTAATGCTGCAGTTATGCCTCATAGCCCAGCTGAAGGACATGAAGTTCCAGATAAAGTACAATTTTTTGACTTCATGTATCCAAGCACATCAGGAGGCATTCCAAAGAAAATGGTCTAAATTAAGTAGGAAATCAGTTTTGCTTCAATACACACCATAGCTATGCAAAGTGGTGGTTGCACATACAAAAGTTAAAAGAAAAATGGAAATGAGATTGTGCAATAGGATAGCTCACTTTTACATATTTTCCTTAGCTGCTGCATATTCTACATGGCTGCTGTTTCCATTCCTTATCCCATCTTCATTTATTCTCCTTTTCCATATATCACATGCTTCCATAAAGCTGTTCAACAACTTCTGCTCTTCCACTCCATCCAATAGATCATTCTAGGGCTCTACCATTCTATCAATGAAAAGGAACTTCCTAATATTCATTATAGCTGTGAGCTGTGCCATTCTACTTGCAATATGTATCCCTACAATTGCCCTGGTCTTTCTTATAAAATGCTCCCTCATACTGCACCAGGATGATATTGTGGATCAAAACCAATCTGCAGTTTCCTGCTTTCATCTAGTGCATATACCTCCAGTCACCTCAGACAATTTTGGTGTTTTGCTATTTTCACACTCATTGCTGTTCATGTTACTCTCCTTCGTACTACCTCTACTATTTCAGTTTCTCTATCCATCAGTCTGCCTATCTATCTGTCTCACCCCTCTGTCTCTATCTCTCTCTGCCACAGTCTCTCTACTAAGAACCACACACATTACTTTAAGTATAGCATTACCCTTGCCTTAGAAAAGGATAGGATGACCTCCACCCCATGCTGGTCTATTTCTCCAGCTGTGCGGTACAACATTCATCTTTAATGTTACCATTTCACATTGCTGCTAATGACTACATTTAGTTAAGGCTACCATCCTCAGATCCTTCTCCAGGTAACTGCTGTCTAGTGTTACTCCAGTCAGCTTGTTGTATCCAGAATGCTTCATCTTGCATTATTTTTTCATAAAATCCTATTTGTCAATGCCATGCTCATTCCCATAGCCTCCCTAGATCCCCTGATGTTATTCCATCCCTGACTACTGAGCTAATCTTTTTGTTATCAGAGAATAAATTTTTTTATTTTCAGACCCTCGTAAATGACATGCACAAATACTTTAGGACCTATAACTACCCCACTGAAGTCTGTTAGTCATGTACTTTCTCTGATAACTTGTCCAATAAACCACCTTTCTGAATCTTTACGCCATCCATTCCTCACAAATTGCACCATCTCTGCCTCATATCTTAGCCCTCTTAATTCAGCATTAGAATCCTCTGGGGGTCTGTATGAAAAGCTGTGTTAAACCTAGTTGTACCACATTCATAGGTCTTTTCCTATCACTTTCTTTTGGCACTCATCATAAATATTAGTCAGATTTGTTTGACACGATCTTTCCACTCTTATACTTTACTGGGTATATTCAACCTCCATTTATTTTAAGTAAGTCATTCCTGTAGCAAAACTCCTCATGAAGCTCAGTGTCAGGGTCTATTGCAAACAGTTTGTCAGGTTTCAAATACTGCTATGATGCATAGCCCTCACATGAAAGCCTCTGCCTATCTATCATATAGTTTTAATGGCAGCATTTGGCTGCCCTTCCAAATTCAGGAAGGTTCTGGTGTGTCTGAATTACTATATCACTGCCAGAATTCTCTTCAATGGCTCAGAAATAAATTTGACTTTCTAATATTAATCAAGCAAAGATGTTTTATTGCATCAGCATTGTTATCCATCTTCAAGAATCCATCCTACTCGCTACCGAAAGTGCTTTCCTGCAGACTTTTTGATTTTGAACATCTCTATTTAGAGACATCACTGACCTCTAGTGCACTGATGATTATGTCATTCTTGTACATTCTGGAAATGACCTCCAGTGAGATTCATTTGCAGAAGCTTGGTGAAGCCTCAAACTCATACATGTTAAAATGTTTTATTAGCTGCTCAAAAATTATTTGTAAATGTATTTATTTTATTTATTTATTATACATTAGTTTACCAGGAAAGTCCGACTGGATATATGTCCATTTTCAGTGGAGGCCCGGGGAGAAACGCTCCAGAAAGCAGAGTACAAATACATTAGGAATAATAGAAACATTTAGAGATAAGTATAATATGCAGTTTTCAGTAGGGTTACAAACATAGATAAAACACAGTAGGCAACATCAAAATCATGCGGCTTCAATTTCAGACAATAATACACGCAGTTATGTGCCAAGTCCCTTCAAGAATTCATAAGATTGAAATGCTTAGGGACAGTTTGCAGGAACAGTGGGTGGTGATTAGTCGGAGTTTAAGCAGGGACATTGCCAATGCTGTTGGAAGTATAGTTTGAGGCTTTTTTTGAACTGGGTTAAGAAAGATTGGTGAGTAAGTTCGGCAGGTAGCATATTCCAAGTTTTGCCTACTGAGTTGGCGAATAGAGAGTTCCCAGCCAAATTAATGCTCTTAGTTTGCACCAGCAGTTTGTCAGCAGAGTGTAGTGACCTCAGGTTGCTATATGGTTTGATGATCTTATTTAGTGCTGGTGTTTTTTCGGGTTGATATAGTATTTTGTGGGTTATTATAAGTTGGTTGTATCGGAGAAGACTGGGCCCCTCCAGTCATCCTAGTTGAGCTAGGTTGATACAATGGTGGGTCCTAGAGGTAGCACCTGTAGAAAATCTAGCAATATGGTTGTAACAACTAGCAAGTTTGGTAAGGGTGGCTTGGTTCAAGTTAGTGAAGAGGGGGGGAGGCATAGAGGAGGGTAGCTAATAGGTGGGACTGAGCGATAGTGGTTCTTGCAAAAGGAGTGAGGAAGGGTTTGATCCTGTATAGGGAGCCCAGTTTTTGTTGACAGATTTGATGGTTTGATTGACATGGATATCATATTTTAGGGCATTATCGACTGTGACGCCCCGGAGTTTTGTGTGAGTATCTGGGGATATGATTGTGCCATTGTTGAAACTTATAGTAAAGAATGGTGAGGAAGATTTGCAGGTGGGGGAAAAGATGAGCAGTTTAGTTTTGTTGGGGTTTAATAGAAGCTGATGGTTTGCAAACCATTTTTCTGCATCATTGAAAGTATTCTGGGTTAGGGTCATAAGTTCAGTTGAGGAGGAGGCGGTACATATTAAAATAGAGTCATCCGAGTATTGGATGCAGGTGACCTTGGGAGTGATGGTGGGTAGGTCATTGATAAAGACTGAGAAGAGTAGTGGTCCTAGTATGGAGCCTTGGGGGACTCCTAGAGTAATGGGTAGACATGTGGATAGGGTATTCTGCCATACAACTGCTTGTTGTCTATCAGACAGGTAAGATTGGAACCATTTAATGGAGCTACTATTCAGTGACAGTTCCTTCAGGGTACAGAGAAGCAGTTGGTGACTGACCATATCAAAGGCCTTAGAAAGATCTAGGAAGAGAGCTGAGATAAGTTTGATATTGTTTTGATTGGTATTGATTGAGTTAGAGAAGGATAGGAGGGCTGATGTGGTGCTGTGGTGTGGCCTAAAACCATGCTGAGAGTTGGCCAGTAGTTTATTTTGGGTATGATAGTGCATCAACTGGTTGTGGAAGCACTTTTCCATAATTTTGGCCAGTGGTGATAGTATGGCTATTAGTCAGAAGTTTGAGAGGTCTAAAGAATTCCCTCCTTTATGAAGGGGAATGACATGGGAAACCTTCCAGAGAGAGGGGATAGTGGCTTCAGTCAAGGTGCGGTTTATTATGATGGAGACCGGGTATGCAATGGCATCTGCCCCTTTTTGTAAATATTCTGGTGGGAGGATATCAGCTGCCAGGGTAGTGGGCTTTAGTTTGTTAATTAGAGATCAGATGGTCGATATAGATACAGGTTGGAAGGCGAAAGGGAGTGGGGGGTAGTGGTTGTGTAGGAGTTTTGAAAGGAGCTGGTGGGGGGTAGTTGGCTAGCTAGTGATTGGATGGTTTTGGTAAAAAAGAAATTGTTTATGATGTTATCAGTTTCCTCTGGAATTTTAAGGTCGCAAGCTGAGGAGGTGGGAGTGGAGGTTTGGCCGGGGTGGAGCAGTTTGTTTATGCCTGCCCAAAATTTTTGAAGTTTGTTTTGGTGTTTTTGCTGAAGGTGTTGATAGAAGTTTTTTTTGTCTAACAATGTGGCTTTCTTGATATCATTCCTTAATTGTCGGAATTTAATATGGTCAAGTGGGTCTTTGGAGGTGCGCCAATTGTCCCATGCTTTATTTCTTGCTATGATTTTGGTTTTGATTAATTTAGAGAGCCAGGGGGCGGTCTTAGTTTTGGCTCTGAGGGTGTGGATAGGAGCATGGGAATCTAGAATGGAGAGAAATTTAGAATTAAAATAGTCTATAGCATCATCTAGTGAAGGTCTTTAAGCATGACCCAATTGCATGCTCTGAGTTCATTCTGAAAGTCAGTGGAGTTAAAGTTCTTGTTGTTTCTGGTAGATTTATATAGAACTTGGTGGTGGTTATCTACTTTATGCTTAATGATGTAAGTGAGTAGGTGGTCACTTATATCATCTGGGAGGGTACCCGTGTTATACAGATCTGGGTGATTGTTGATAAGAAGTTTAATATTCACAATGTTTGGTATGTATTGTTTGTACTTATGCAATGAAGGTGGATGTTAGTATTTAACAAAGAGTATGTAAGAATGTGTAGGTAGTTCATTATGTGTATGGTTTGCATTTCCTCTTTAAATAAAGAGAAACCATTTGCATTTGGGTTAGTTACACTAGTGGCAGACTGGTTGAAAAAATTGTTTAGTTGTACCTATCAGCATATGTTTGACATTATAAATGTGACTTATTTTACTTGTTAAAATGACTCTGAAGAAGCCAGTGTTTTTCTGGCGAAAGCGCTTAGTCATTTTATTGGTATGTCATTAAACTTGTTATCACCGTTCATTTATTGTCTTCATCCTCAGTGGCTGTCTTTTTTATTATTTGATTGTTGATAAGAATCCCGTCCAGGATACTGCTTTTGTAGTTGGATTTATTTATTCTGGTGGGTGAGGATACAAGTTGGGTATAGCTGTGAAGGTTTATATGGGTGGTGGGAGATTCAGAGGAACAATTGTTCCAGTCAATATTAACATCTCCTAACACTATAGTTTCATGGGGATATGTCTTGGAAAGCTATTGGAGGAAGTCTTCTAGGGTATTTGCATTGCTGCCTGAGGGGATATAAATGCAGGCAATGAATATAGATTTACTTTTGTTAAACTATAGTTTGCTAACTAGGGCTTCTGCATTATTGAACGGGGGGGGGGGGTTTGTTGTGGGGCTAGTGTGACATCTAGTGTGTTTTTAAACAGAACTGCTACTCCTCCACCTTTCCTGGTGTTACAGTCTAGTCTAAGTATGTTGTACCCTGGTGGGATAACCTCATCATTTTTAGTTCCTGGTTTTAGCCAGGTTTCTGTAAGACAGAGCACATCAGGTGAGTAGGTGGCTAGAAGGGCATGAAGATTATGGGCCTTGTTGTTAATACTCCTGATGTTTAGGTGACAGGTCAGGAGAAAGTTAGGGGACCTTGTATTTGGCCATATGTTGAAGGTGGTAGTGGGCTGGGAGCTTGTGGGAAGGGTGGGTCCAGGGTTAGGGTGGATGTCTCCATCCGTCATCAGAGTAAATTGTACAGCAATTATTAGTTTCAGTGCTTTATTTATTTTATGATAATATCTAGTTTTGGGGGAGATGGTCTGAGGTCTAGTTTGTTGGTGGCTGTTAAAAGTGGAGAGGGCAGGTTTGTAGTGAGCTAGGGGTTGATCTGATTCACTCAAGGTGGGAGCAGAGATGGTATGAGATATGGGGTGGTAAAAGTCAAGATAGGGCTGGTTTTCATATATGGTGAGGAGATATAGCCCAGGCAATATAACTGAAAGGAACATAATTGGTCTCATCTTGATAGTAGTGGTGCTTGGTAAGGAATGTGGGTGGAGAATTAAGAGGGTTGTTGGCAGGAAGGGGTGGTGTATGGAGGTGTGGGTTATCTATGCTAGGTTGTAGGAGGGGGAGTGGTTTATTGGGCTTAAATTTAGCACTAGTGGGGACGGGTGAGATTTGGGGGCAGGGTGGGGTGTGGAGCGAGCCCGAGCAAAGCGAGGTTATACCAACCTACAAGGATTTCCAGCATCTGTGAGTATGCAGGCTTAAAGAATACAACTTTACAGTGTTTTTACTCAATTCTTTTTAAAGTGAGCTGCAATTTACTCAGTTTTACTCAATTTAAAAAGTGAGCTGTGTTTTACTCAATATTGTATTAAACAATGTTTGTATTTTAGCCAGACAATTTTACTGACTGTAGGGAGTAAACAAGCTTTTAACCTGAATTTTGTGCAGATATTTTATTTCTTTAGCAACTGTGAGATGAAGTAAGCAGGGGGGATGTGTTATACAGGCTGTATGAGCTGTAGTATGCTTATTTTATTACTTATTAGAGCAGCCTGACTAGTGAGTCTAAGACTATTAAGCTTTCTTTTACTATGGACCCTAGGCTAGCCGTAGACCCAGTTCAGCCAATCAGTCTATTAGCACAACAGTTACACTTAAGATATAAACCTTGCAGTCCTTTTCCTTAGCGAGGGACATTGCCGGAATGCTTTTCTTTTAGTTTTCAGGATGATAGTTTCTTTCCAGCACAGACTGAGTCGTTCGAGGTAAGGACAGGTGGGGTGGAAAGACCTGCTAAGGTACATAGAGTCAGTACATGGATTCTATATGGAACATAGCTAACATAACAGCATGCAAACAGTATTATACATTCAGGCAGGGCATTCATTAATAGTAGTACCACAGCTTCTGAATCTCTCTATACTCACTTGCAACTATCAGTCAGAGCAGTAGTGTACAGCACAGGCAAGTTCAGTGAATTTTACACAGCTTTTCCTATGTGGTTTTATGCTATAAGTAGTTACAGCATTAAGGCAGTACAGCTAAATCCTCTTGCTAAATGCCAGAAAACACTTCTGTTCATAATTCTTGAACCAGCATAATAGTATATTACAGCAAACTATGTCGCCAAGCTTATAATGTTAAAATTACCATATGCAGTCAATAAATATGGCTAGAAAATCACTCCTGGCTAGCAAGCTTTACAGGTAATTCCACTCATTTTTCTAAACATTCTACTGGTTTGGCAAATTAGAAAATCATTGCTATGCACGCCGCTTAGCTTTTTGTTGTTTTTTTACCACATAATCAGTAAAAAGCACAAAAAAAACCAGTTCTAGCATACCGTTTGTGTAGAAAAACCGCCAACTGGGTCCTTAGGCACTAGGGGTTTGAAAATGGTGGCTAAAGCAGTCCTGGAAGTAAACTCGCATCATGGGGTGGGAAATCAAGCTTTTGATTGGCTATACCAAGTTACAAGGATTTCCAGGGTCTGTGAGTATGCAGCCTTAAAGAATACAACTTTACAGTGTTTTTGCTCAATTCTTTTTAAAGTGAGCTGCAATTTACTCAATTTTACTCAATTCTTTTAAAAGTGAGTTGTGTTTTACTCAATATTGCATTAAACAAAGTTTGTAGTTTAGCCAGACAATTTTACTGACTGTAGGGAGTAAACAAGCTTTTAACCTGAATTTTGTACAGATATTTTATTTCTTTAGCAACTGTGAGATGAAATAAGCAGGGGGAATCTGTTATACAGGCTGTTTGAGCTGTAGAATGCTTTTTTTATTACTTATTACAGCAGCCTGACTAGGGAGTCTAAGACTGTTAAGCTATCTTTTACTATGGACCCTAGGCTAGCCATAGACCCAGTTCAGCCAAGCAATCTATTAGCACAATAGTTACACTTAAGATATAGACCTTGCAGTCCTTTTCCTTAGCGGGGGACAGTGTTGGAATGCTTTTATTTTAATTTTCAAGATGATAGTTTCTTTATAGCACATATTGAGCCATTTGAGGTAAGGACAGGTGGGGTGG
This sequence comes from Protopterus annectens, assembly GCF_019279795.1. Classification (NCBI taxonomy): domain Eukaryota; kingdom Metazoa; phylum Chordata; order Ceratodontiformes; family Protopteridae; genus Protopterus; species Protopterus annectens. Next base: position 1,865,815,130 of record NC_056728.1, on the reverse strand, counting down.
AAAGACCTTGCAGTCCTTTTCCTTAGCAAGGGACAGTGCTGGAATGCTTTTCTTTTAGTTTTCAGGATGATAGTTTCTTTTCAGCACAGATTGAGCCATTAGAGGTAAGGACATGTGGGGTGGAAAGACCGTTTGTGTAGAAAAACGCCGACTGGTTCCTTAGGCATCCTTCCATCCTCAACCCCTTTTCCCATTTTTTTTACACATGGAGTCAGGGTGTCCCTTCAACAGTGACAATCATCTAGACCCAAGGTTTACACCGCTGGATGCTTAGCCCTGCCATGGTAGTTCATCCATTCGCTATATTTACACCTAAGGCCAATTTAGAGTGTCCAATCCACCTGTTGCATGTCTTTGGAATGTGGGAGGAAACCAGAGCACCTGAAGGAAACCCACGTGAACACAGGGAGGGCATGCAGACTCTGTAAAGAATCCACCTCAGCCAAGAATTGAGCTGGACAACTTCCTGCTGTGAGGTGACAATGCTAACCTCTGCATCACTGCACCATTCTAATTATTTGTAAATGATGCTCCAAAATTCACAGCCAAATAACACACCATGTGTGTAGTCATGTTTCTAACAGTAAACAGTGAAATTCAGCAGAAGATGCAGTGTGCCTCTTTTGGGAAGCAATGTCAACATGTTTTTACCAACCATAACCTGTGAAAGTGCACCAAAATATAGCTATATAGTTCCATTATCATCTTCCTTATGAATACAGAGTCTCAGAGCCCTACACATATTATCTAAAGGAAATGATACTTCAGGAAATCCCTTAGTGTCACGCACCCAGTGTGCCTCACTAACATCCGTGGTCTCACTCAGATCACTGCTGAAACAATGATCCTGATACAGCAGGTTTGCATGAATATGTACGTTTCTTTTTTAAATATTGGATATCTGATATTAAACTCCCAAAACAAATTTTATACTTCAAGTTGTATCATGCCAGAAGACTGTACTGGTCATCAGCAGAGTAACTAGGCCATTTGGAGCCCAGAGTGAGACCCTCATTTGGTTCTCTCCAAGACCTGAAGAGTAAACAAAAACAAACATATTATTCTATTACTTTCTTATATTTGTAACAGCAACCAATACCTTAAACTCTGTCCCTGATATAATTACCCCTAGACTGGAATCATGAAGTCACTAAATGACAGACATTTCAATTTCAGAATTCATACCCTGGCTTCATACACTTTTGTGAAAGACACATTATTCTAGCAACTTTCTATGTTTATAACAACAATATTTTAAATGTTGTCCATGATCTGATCCCCCCCCCACCACTAACTTCAAGTCATCTCTAAATATGGCAGACATTTGGGTTTCAGACTTCATCCTTCGGAAAATGAATAGTAGTGCAAAAACTATTATTCTAACAAGTTTCTATGTCTATAAGAGCAACCAATATTTTTAACTTTGTCCCTGATGTGTGCCCTCATTTTGGAAGTCACAAAATTACAAATATTTGTGCTTTATAATTCATATCCTGGCTTCAGAGAATCCATATTAATGCAAAATACTTTATTCTAGCAATCTTCTACATTTATAAGAGCAATATTTTGAACTCCATCCCTGATCTTATACCACAACACCAACAACTTGTGAAGTTGTTGATAAATAATGACAGGCATTTGGGTTTTAGACATAGGGCTTCATCCTTCACAAAATGCACAGTAGTGCAAAACATATTATTCTAGCAAATTTCTATTTTGTAACAACAACCAATGTTTTCACTTTGTCCCTGATGTGATCCCCCAACTTAGAAGTCACTAAATGACAGAAATATGGGTTTCAGACTTTTCACCCTTGCATGTTAGCACAAAATGTTATTATAGCAACTTTCTATGTTTATAAATAACAGAAATATGTTTAATGTTGAACCTGATCTCATGTCCCCACTGTCAAATGATGACACAGACATTTACGTTTCAGACTCCATCCTTCATGAAATATACAGTTGTGCAAAACATATTATTCTAGCAACTTTATAAGTTTATAATAACAGCAAGGTAAATTTTATATTTTATCCCTAATGTGATTCCCCTCACTAACTAAATAAAAACATTTGAATTCCAGACCTCATATTAGTCAGAAGATGCATATTGCAATTTACATTGTTCTAGCAACTTTCAAATTTTATAAATTATAACAGCAGTATATTTTAAACTTTGTCTCTGAGCTGATCCTCCCTAAACTTTAAGTCACTAATAATAACAGACATTTGTGTTTCAGACTTCCTGTCCTTCGGAAAATGCAGGCTAACTCAAAACTTGTTATTCTAGCTCTAGCAGAAGCAGCTTTCTAATTTATAAGAGCAATATTTAACATCTGCAATGATTTTTAGGCCTTTAAATTGCTGTCATCCAAATTGTCCATGGCACTCCCATTCCCCATTACACAAAGACAAATGAGTATGTACAAGTTTAGAAGACACAGTATGCAGTTATTAATTTATTCAGGTCACATTTGTGGCAAACACGCTTATTATTTTCTTCTGGCTTCAGCTTTTTCTACCCTAATTCCTTGTCCATAGTTGTCCATCTTCCAGGCAGGCCCCCAGGTACAATAAAAAAGCAGGGTTGTTTGAGTTTTGACTATTTGAATCAATTGCAGGTCCAGGTGAGTGGTGACCAAGTCATCCTTAAGTCCCACTGATTGTGTCATCATATTAAAAAAAAAATGCCTTTTTCAAAACTTTTCACTGCTCTAAACTACATTTTTAAATACCAGCCACCAGTGTGCCCGCAACAAGAGAGTAACAAGTCAAAACAAAGAAGTGAATCACTTGCTGTTGATGACAAAGATCAAGCCCTGTCACTGACTTCTCTGTGTATCGCCCTTTCCACCTGTGCAGCCAATCATAAATCTTTGGGGTGGTGCCCATGCAAGATGATGTGAAAAGGGTCTGGAGGTATGCTTGGGTGTCTTAGACATCCATGTAGGGGGGGGGTTCCAATTTTTTTTTCTGGTTCATTTAAAGTGAAATAAAAAAAGGTATTTCTAAAAAGTATTTTTATTTATTTAGACCGAATTGCATCCTTAACAAGACAGTGCCCAGGGTGATTGTTTCTTTTGCCCCTCCCTTTATACTCTACTGTTGATCATAAGACATGCCACATATACATACTGAATGTGATATTTATAAAAGCAGTTGTAGATATCACAAGTTTGTAGACTTATCCCATTAAGTGATCCCAATGCAATAGTGGTATCACAGACTTTATAAGTAGAGGCCTGCTTTGAAGAGCTACCTATTAATTTCAAAACTGAAAAGACAGGATGGAAATGAAAATCAATTTCATTCACCACCTACTTCTACAAATAAACAAAAGTCTCCATGGGCATGCAGAAGGCCCAGGAATAGATTTGAGGATGATTTTAATAATTAGTGATGAACCCTTGCTGTTATCATCCTCTATATGACAGGTTAGTAACGGTAATGCCAATAAAAATGATAAATTCACTTAGGATCATAGGAGGTTACTAGGCTATTGGCCCTAGGGCCTTTACAATCCTAGCCATGTTTTACCCTTGTTTCCCTCGCAAACCAAGAGAAATAGCCTATATTAGCTCATGGGTGTATGATCAGCACCAACTGCCCCTACCTAAGAAGGACATAGGTGAAACCCCCGAGATGAAGTTACGGTTTCCCATCCAGTTGTCCAAGTTACACTTAAATAGGGTCATTGAGGAGTTCTGTTTAACTTGAAGTGGGAGTTTGTTCTGGAGGAGTGGCAGACTCTGGGAGACATATCTGTCTCTCCAGCAAGTCCTGTTTATGTTGCAGGCTAGGTTAAAGCCTCTAGAGTGAGTAAGTCTTGTCCCATTAGATTTGCAGATGTGCAGCATTTCCATAAAGGCAGGGTCCAAGACTCCTCTGTAGGCCAGGCACAAGTCTCCTCTAAGCAGTCTATATGATACATAGTGACAGTGCCTTCAGTCAGTCCGTGTAGGTCACATGATGAAGGCCTTAAATTATCTTGGTGAGAAACCTCTGAGGTCTCTCCAGCTCCTGCAGGTGTCTGTTGAGGTGCATACACAAAGGACTGTTGTACCCTATTTTTGGTCTGATAAGGAATGAGTACAGAGGAGTTATAACCTCCTTTGTTTTGGATGCCATTCCCTTACTTATGAGATGAGCAACACAGAAGGCCTTCCTCACCATTGTGGACACATGATGATCAAAGTTAAGGCTGCTCTCAACATGCATTCCCAGTAGCAGTAAATTTAGTTGTAACTTTATTGGGTTAGGGTAATTCATACAGTTGTAAACAGAAAGGAGACAGCAACTTCATATACACTGTACTAGCAAACCAGCAGTGTATTATGACCTGCCCTAGACAAAAAAACAGGTGAAGCCTCATTTGATAAGGTGTTCAAAACCTAGTGGATGGACAACTGAGCAAAGGTGGTATTTCAGAAAATCCCCAGAATATTTAGGAACCATTCATATATGTGTATATATATATATATATATATATATATATATATATATATATATATATGTATATGTATATATATATATATATATATGTATATGTATATATATATATATATATATATATATATATATATATATATATATATATATACATATATATATATATATATATATATATATATGTGTGAATCAGTGTCAGGTATGGTGGTACAGATGCTGGTTTTATGTTTCTGCTATGGATTTCTAATCCTAGGACAAGATGAGAAGGGGTTATTAGCAGAAGGTCAGAACATTCATCACTTGTTTATGGATGTCTGGATGGGTAGGCAAGGGATACTGAAGATATGTATGAGCTACCTTAGTTGGTTTTAAGAGATGGTTCAGGCAGAACAAAGATGTAAGTGATGGAATTAAGTAATGTTACTATTATTTTTACGCTGTTTACTGGATTAATTAATTTCTGCTCTCTGCATATTATAGCTCTCTGGAAAATGACTGAATAATATCACTATGAATATCTGCTAGTTGTAATAATGTAGCAAAAATAATTGATATAAAAGGCATAACAATGAAAAGTTCTGCTTATTATACAGTTGTTCTACTATCTCCATGACAGAAGAAAAGCAACACATTATACAGAAGTACAAAGCAAAATTTTTTCCATTTAGGTTGGTGCAAAGATGTAGAAACTAAATAACACAAAAAGTTGCTATATATTTTCAGGCACATAAATAACCAATTAATCATTGGTTCATGTATAGCTAGGCATACATCTAATATACCTTGGTAAATACCTTAACGATAGAAGGCAATAGTTTGTTGAGGTGTCACAGTGCTGCAGTAGCTAACATTGCTGCATCACAGCAGAAATTTACCAAGGGAATTTGGTGTCCTAGAGAGTACAGCCATTAGGCAACTCCACCCCACAACCCTACCTCCCCCAGTGGGCAAAACTTAAAAAAAAAATGAAAGCTTACAAACTCTCATTAAATAATTGCAATTATGATAGCTTATCGGGCAGCTTGTAGATTGTCCTAGATGATCAATAAGTTGCCAAAGAAGTTTGTTAGTTTGCAAGTTAATAACCGAGCATGGTCACACTCCCTTACTAGCTAGCTTGCAATCTAACTGTCAAGCTCCTTTTCTTAAAGGTAACTAACTACCTTTAAAAGAGGAGAAAAAACACACGTACAGTCCCAGCACAGGAAGAGGCAGAATCAGTTATAAAATCCACTGTATTTTATTGTATATAACAAAGATGAGCGCTTTCGCGTATCGCTACGCTTCTTCAGATCATAAAATGAAATGAATCAATCCTACTTAAATATAGCAAATTAGTCCAATTAATTCAAACCATCCAATAAGGGCTATGCATTAGGTTAAACCCTTAATTAATCAAGCATGTATAACATCAGCTTCCTTAAAGCAGCAAAGGAATTTCTATAGTCCAACCAAATATAAACAATATTAATAATAATATAGTAAAAACTCCTCTCTAAAAGATTATGTATAAATATAGATGTAAAAACAATGCCTTCTCAAGGCAGCTTTTTAAATGACTTGCTTTTGGATTTACGTTCTTTTGCAAGAAATGTAGCTATTAAATTGTTGTTTAAAGATGTAGTCAATGAGACTACAAATGTCTGTTCATCAGATAGATATTTTTTTAAACGGAGAAGTACCTTCTCTCCAATATTACCAAGTCATGTTGAAAGTTTTGTTAAACTGTGTGAACGGGATTTTTATGTTTATTTTTTGAAAGGTAACAAAAAATGTCTATATTTCAATATGACTAAGGAAGAGAGTATTTCTCTTAGAAAATTGTCCCATGAACCCTCTCTTGCCATAAGACCTGCAGACAAGGGGGGGGCATTGTTTTGTTGAACATAGATGATTATAACTGCTATATGGAAAATATGCTTAGCGATAACCTCACATATAAGCGAATTGATAAGAAGGCTTTAAACAGGATACTCAGTGATATTAATGATGCACTATATGATTTATTAATGTGTCGTCAGATAAGCAAGGACTTATATGAATTCTTTTTCACTTCCTCTCCTGAAATCCCTGTAATAAAAGGATTACCTAAGCTGCATAAAGGGATCCATCCCCCACCTCTTCGACCCATAGTCTCAGGGGACAATTGGAGTATGGAAAATATTTCTATATACTTAGAGAAGCTATTAAGACCACTTGTCAATGATATCCCGACTATCTTAAAGGATACTTATCAACTTCTAGACTCTTTAGATACTTTAGATGTTGAACTATGCAGGGATAGACATCTGTTGGTGACCATGGATGTCCAGAACTTGTTTACCTCTATCCCGAACAACAAGGGCATTGAGTCCATTAGAGAATTAATCCAGATTTTCCCTTCTATAGATCGTAACACAGAAATATTGATTTGTCAATTGCTTGAATTGGTACTAAGTAATAATGTGCTTTGTTTCAGAGAGCATATGTTTTTACAACTAGCAGGGGTGGCCATGGGCACTCCCTGTGCAAATACATATGCAAATATGGTAGTATACCAATGGGAGAGAGAGTTTCTCTTTACTCATGACTCTTTTAAAAAATGCTTGGTATATAAGCGCTTTGTGGATGATGTCCTTGTCGTTTGGGATGGGAGCTTGCAAGAATTCCATTCATTTATGGGATATCTGGAAACTACCACCAATTTCCTTAGATTTACTGTGGAAACCTCTCATGACACTGTAAGTTTTCTTGATGTGAATCTGAGCATACAGGATGGCAGACTGATGTCTTCCCTCCACAGAAAAGCCTGCTGGAAGAATGCTATATTAAGATACGACAGTATGCATCCCCGTCATATATTTAGAGGGATAGTGAAGAGTCAATTTAAGAGACTCATGAGGCTTTGTAAAGATCCTGCAGATCTAACCATAGAATCAGAAAGAATGGAGGCGATTTTTATTAACAGGGCTGTGATATCAAACTAATAAAACAGGTAAAATTTGAGGTGTTAGGAGAGGAGCCTGATCGAGACTACGTATTTGTTAATACTGGAACTACCAAGAGGCTTGGCCGTAGTACAAGGGGAACTTTCTCTGACAAGGTTAGGTTTGTCACCACATATACCAATGATAGTGTAGCAATTAAGAACATTATAGCAAAGAATTGGGGTGTCCTGACTATTGATGGAAAAACAGCAGAATTGGTGGGCCTTACCCCTGGGTTTGTTTACAGAAACAACAAAAATCTGAAAAGAATACTGTGTACAGACCATGCTATTGTCAACACAAATAAAAATTTTTTAGGTATCAGAACCCCGGAGAAAAGGGGTACCTATCCTTGCAAGAATTGCAATTATTGTAGGTATATATCAACAGAGCAAGACTTTATACATCCAGAATTAGAGTTCTCTTTTAGTCCAAGGTTTTTGCAAACTGTAACACATCAGGACTAGTTTATTTAGCTACATGCAATACATGTCCTGCATTTTATGTAGGCATGACTAAAAGAAAATTCAAACACAGAATTTACAATCATATCTACGATATTAGAAGTAATAATCAATTAAATGCACTGGCTAAGCATATTTCCATCAATAATGGCCATGGCTTTGAGTTTAGAGTGCTCCAAATAATACATCAAAATCAGAGAGGGGGAGACTATATGAGTTATTTGGAACAAAAAGAACTGGAGTGGGTTTTTAAATTAAGAGCCCACTATCCACCAGGTCTTAACGCATTTATCTCCCTACGATCAGTATTGAGGTCTCGTAGGTGAAGCTATAATTATGCAGTTGTATGTTTTATATCTATATTTATAAGTTTTTCAAACCTAATGTTCATGTTTGTTGAATATGTATGTCTTAATATATTATATTATAGATAGGATTTTATCAACATGTATGAAATTGAGTTTTATTTAACAGCTCTAAAAATGGTATTGTTTTTACATCTATATTTATACATAATCTTTTAGAGAGGAGTTTTTACTATATTATTACTAATATTGTTTATATTTGGTTGGACTATAGAAATTCCTTTGCTGCTTTAAGGAAGCTGATGTTATACATGCTTGATTAATTAAGGGTTTAACCTAATGCATAGCCCTTATTGGATGGTTTGAATTAATTGGACTAATTTGCTATATTTAAGTTGGATTGATTCATTTCATTTTATGATCTGAAGAAGCGTAGCGATACGCGAAAGCGCTCATCTTTGTTATATACAATAAAATACAGTGGATTTTATAACTGATTCTGCCTCTTCCTGTGCTGGGACTGTACGTGTGTTTTTTCTCCTATCCAGCTATCCTGTAACGGACAGTCTCTCTTGGTGTGGGGATTTTTTAACCTTTAAAAGAGAAGTTTGACAGTCTACAAGATGTCTAATAAGTGACCATGATTATTTAGTGACAGCCTGTAAGACATAAATATGTTTTTAAGGTTTGGCACTCCCTACATATTGGCACCCAGGTCAGATGCCCCTTATGCCCCTGTCCTTCCTATGGCACCTTATGCCCCCACCTTTCCTATGGTACCTTATGCCCCCAACCTTCCTATGGCATCTTATGCCCCCACCCTTCATTTGGTACCTTATGCCCCCACCCTTCCTATGGAACCTTATGCCCCCACCTTTCCTATGGCATCTTTTGCCCCCAGTCTTCCTATGGCACCTTATGCCCTTGCCCTGCCTATGGTACCTTATGCCATTGCTGTTCCTATGGCACCTTATGCCCTTTCCTATGGCATCATTGTCTCATAGTGTTTGGTTTGCCACTTCATTTCTCAGCTATGCTACCTTCTACGTGGGTCTGCACATTGGGTTTTAGTTCACTGGATGTTGTTATTTCCTCTCGCATCTCAAAAAGTTGCAGTAGATAAATTGGTGCTCCTCCAAATTGTCTCTATGTATGTGTGCCATGTTAGAATAAATGAGTTTAGACATTTTATGGTGGGCTGTCACACTATTCAAGATTAGTTTCACTGCCTTGTGCCCAGTGATACCTGGGAGAGGCCCCTGTTGCCCCATGACCATGTACAGGATTAGCTAGTAATCAGAGAATAAATGAATGATGAATGAATGAATGAATGAATGAATGAATGAATGAACAAATGAGTGAATGAATGAACAATTATTCTGTCCAAACTTTAGGCACTATCTGACTACCTATGAATATCATAATGAAATTAATGTAAATCTCGATTAAACAATGTATGCATTTATTCAACTGGACTCTGTTGAAGTATTTAATACAGGAAAATGGTATGCAACTTTAGAGCATCAACCAAGTTAATATAATAAGTAACAGGATAACATGACAAAAAACACCACAGTTAGACTAGTGAAAGGAATAACTGCAGCCAAGTTTTATTTACAACTTTTATGTAACTAGTCAGCTGTATAAAAACTGTACTATAGTATGAGAAAGTATGTAACTGCATTACATATATACTGTCCAAAACTTTGAATATATAACATAGACAATGGATATATACATATGTATTGTGGAGGGAGTAACATGAAATCTAACAGTACATCCTTGCAAGGACTTAATGCAGATGTAAGGAGCATTTAGGCTTGATATGGACAGCTGTTGTTCAGAAACTATGAAAAATGTTAGAGGAGGAAGTCTTTAAAATACATTCACAGTTAATGTAGATAGTGGCTTATTTCCTAAAAAATAATCTTACTAAAATATTTTTCATTCCTGAATGGTGAATTATAATAGTATGAATATATATGCATGCTGCATGAGAAACGTAAACATAAATAACATGCGCCAAACATTGGTCATGAGGTTGATATGCAATACTGATGTTGTTCAAGTGCCTGTTCAGGTGTTTATATGTTATGGAAGGCTACAGGACAGCTCTGATTGTGTTACATTGTAAGTATGAAGCATACAATATAGGAAGGATTACACTTTAATAGTAAATGGCACTTCAAAGACAGATAAAACTTGCATGGGAACAGTGTTTTTCTCTTGGGGATAATAACAGGTACTTAAAATTTGTACTGTTTCCATTTGTCTTTACAATATAAATTGAGTGGAACCTCCCACCACAAAGAAAATTGTACATGCTTAAGATGCAGTGAAGAGCAGACCAATGAATTCAAGCAGCTTGTTTAAAATAAGATGGGGAGCTAACTATCTTATAAGAGCATGTTTGACAAAATCATAGCAAATAATGTGTTCTTAACAGGGTGTGTCACAGCAATCTTGATTCTTGCATATTCTTTATCAATATACATATATAATCAGTCTTGATTATTATGTAATATATATAATATTAAAATAGTATTTATATATATATATATTTTATTTATTTAAATATAATATTCTTGCATATTCTTAGTCAATGTATATAATCAATTGTAATTATATATAGCATGTATAATAATCAAGCTTGATTGCTGCATATTCTTGCATCTATACTGCGGTGGTGGTGCTGCGGTAGCATTGTCGCCTCACAGTAAGACGTTGTCCTGTTTGATTCTCAGCTAAAGCGTCTTCTGTGTGGAGACATGCGTGAATGGGCATACCTTCGTTGAAGGTTGTGCATCAGAGCTGGCAACTCGGCACGTAAAAATCTACTGCCAATCATTAGCGGACCGGAGTTCCACTGTGGCGACCCCTAACTGGGAAAAGCCAAAAGACACATATATTTTTTAGTACCTCATTTTATATGTAAATATGCTTTGTTCATTTCTTATGTGATCCTATTCACCTGGTCTGTGCCTGCAAATGGTTGATTGAGATCTGTGAACTATCCTGGTAAACAAATATAAATTAAATCTGGGACTCAACATCTAGTCAGGTTACCTCATGAAGAAGTAGACCTGATTACAAAATGATATAGCTAGACAAACCTGTACCGACTCACTCCCTAAGCCAAAAAAAGTAATTAATAAAAAAAATGTTAAAAAATGGTTGAGAAAATAATTCACAACTATTGTCAGCCATGCGCTTGTTTATGTCATTTGTTATCAGAAGCATAGTGTGTAAAGTACCATGCACCTTACAACTGATTAACAAAACCTTACATTTATATACTGCATATCTGCACAGTGCTCCAGAGATGCACTTTGACAAACTCACTGAGGAACAGCAGTGTTCTGTCTTTTCATTCTTCTTGAAGTTTTGGGTTTTAAATGGAGCAGAGAAAGAAACTAGCAACAGGATTTGCAACAGGATGGTTAAAGTTGCTAGCCAAGTACCAGATCTGTGGAGTACAGGGATAATGCCCTAAATCTACCCCATATAGCCCAAGATGGAATAATAACAAGGTCTTGACACAAAATCTATTTGCAAGGTCTCCACATTAGTTGATTTTATAACTAGTACAGCCATAACAATTCTAGCTGTATGTTAGTGTGAGTATAGCAAGCTCATCACATTGGGACCCAATGTGCATGAGCACAACCAAGAAGAACGTGCAGTCTAGATGGCCAGTGTGAGGATGTGGAAGCAGGTACATGCATTTGGCTCTGTACAGCAAGGGTATTGCACTGTTTGAGCAACTGACATCAGTGTAAAGATGAGGAAATTCTGATCCCTGAGAAGATGATGGCCAACAAGAGCTTTAGTCTCACCTCAGGCTACACAACTACAGGCTGGGCTGACAAGCAAAGGACAGCTATAGGGTATGTTGCTTACAGGTCAATCTGTCCTAAATGGAGGCCACTACTTTTGGTGGTACAGAGGGTTGACCTGCCCATGCAGTAGGATTACAAATGGGTCAGAAGGTCATCAGGGGAGGTTGCTAGCCAAGTGGCCCCTACCAAATATACCAACCTGCCTCACAGTAAAGACATATAATGAGAATGAGTTGCATTTTGCCACCTTGAGCAGAAGTCATATGCCTGCATATTCTTACAACCGTGTAACCCTTTGGTGAAGACTAACAATATATGGTTATATTTCTGAAACAGTTTGACATTTTTTAGTAATTCTGAATATCTATAAACTGCAATTATGTTAAGCCTTTAGGTGCAGAAGTAACAGAAAAATTGCATTCTGAATTTGAAAAAAATAGAAATTCCCATTAATTCTTTCCAATTTTGTTCTGTATTAACAGCTCAAACAGTTGGAAACATAACTTTCTATCTCCATTTTAAAACATAAGATGGTTAAATCATAAACAACATAACATTAATGGACAATTTCCTTCCCAAATACAAAATAATTTGATTATAAAACTTTACAAATGTGAGTGAACATGGCTTATATTATCTGCTTAAGTATCAAGAATATAATTACAGTCCTGAAAGGGCGGCTTTTTGGAAAATGACCTTGACATTCTCTGATAGGTAATATAGCAAAAAAGAAATCATCAGTTATCTCTACCTTACACCAGAGTAAGCCATTTACACTGATGACAAGTTTTTTGGAATTGCTAGCTCATTTCTTCATATTTAGTATCATTTTTTTTCAAGACACTCTCTGCCAGGGGCATTAATGGCATGGTGCATGTTTTTATAAAAGATAGTTACTACCTACCAACATCAACAACTTATTGACTAACAATGACTCAGCTCCAAGTTGGGTTTTCTGTTAACTACAATTAAGTAATGCTATAAAAATACTAATGCATTCAGCATACACTCTACCTCCTTCTTATATAACCATTAGGTACATGTTTAACAAGTCTGTCACCAAGAATATCAAAATGTAAATTCATCCTTCTAGGAGACTGTAGTCTCATCTAGCTAAGAGCCTTGAGATTACACTTATAGATCAGTATTTTTAAGTTTAATTGATATTAATTCTCCATCAGGGTGTTAATTTACAGGTAATGCTTGCTGCAAAACAGGTCTACCGCTTCAGGGCAACATTTTAAGCTGGCGTGAAACACAGACAGTTAAGAAGCAAATGGCCACCATAATTTTACACTTGATAAACAACTCCTTACTGAATAGGGAGCATAAAAAAGAAAAGAAATAATAAATAAAAGAAAAAGAAAATGTTTGTGTGTGTGTGTGCACTTGTGCATGTGTGCATGCGTGATAGTGAGAGAGAGCTAGATGAGAATATTGACTGATACAGGCAGTCCATCAGCATCGATCTGTTAAACATTGAGTTACTAAACTCTTAATAATTAGGCATTTTTGACTAAGTTCAATCCAGAGTGAAAGTAAAACCACCGGCAGTAAAAAGGGTGGGATGAGGTGAAGAGAGTTGCAATGCTTGCATTCTGGGGTTATGTGTGTGAGTGTGTGTGTTTGTGTTTCATTTTTTGTTCATAAGCAGAAATCAGGAGACTAAATAAAGTGTGTGTGTGTGTGTGTGTGAGGATATTAGATATCAGTGCTAGTATGACTGGCAGAAGTTCTGTAAATAATTGTAAATAATTGTAAATTACCCTGTGTTACATATGCCAGCAAGACTAACTATAATTTTGTAAATAAGTTTGTCTTTTGATTATCACTCTGATTTATGCAAGATGTCTGAATGTCAAACAATGTTCTTCTGGATGACCAAATGTACACGTTTTTTTTTAAGTGAATTCTGAATGTATTTTATGCCAGAATCAGCTGACCTCTATGTGATGTCATTGTGTGCCAGAGCTGAGAGAACAGAATCTTCACTGCAGTTGTTTGCTTAATTTTTTAAAGTCTGATATGAGAGAGTTGAATTCTCATAGCAGCATCCTGTTACTTTTAAAAAATCTGCTGCAAAAGCAGGTTCTGAGTCAGTTGTTTATTTTGTATCCAGAGCTGTTCAGCAGTAGTAGTCCACTTGTTTCCAGAGTAGTTGTTCCACTCACTGAGGACAGACAGCCTGGTGTGTGGACATAATTCCTCATCTTGCCTTGCAGAAGTAAGAGTATAAACTTGACTTGCTGAGTTATCTAGATTAGATAGGGGCATTTAATCTTCAGATAGTCAGGGAATTACAGCTAGTTAGTTAAAGGTTTTCTAAAATCAATGTGAGATCTATCTTACAGTATTATTCTCATATTTCTTGTGTGTAAAACTCTGTTGATTATTGGAATCAGTTATTCAATATTTACATGTTTTAAATCCTTTTATTTATTATTAAATGTTTTAACTACCTCTCATTGTGGTTGGTTATTTGGTGAATATTTTTAATAATTTGACAGTGTTTATGTTTATTGTGATAACTCCAGGGCCACTCTGGAAAGCGTTACTGCTTGGGGTACATGCTACCATTTGTTTCAATATCTATTTTGCCCAATATAAGAATACATCTTTTGAAGAGTATTGTTGTATTTGACTGGTGGCAGCCATTACTTTGTAATTTGGGCAAAGAAACACAGCAGGTAAATCTGTGTCAGCCTTTCACAAGAATGTGTTGAGTGAGTGTGTCAGATACCTAGAACTGAGACACACTTCTCTGCAGTGGTTAGTGTGGAGACTCATTTGGGGACCTGGAGTGAAGCATATAGTCCGATCCCAGGTTTGGAACCTGTTGCCAGTGTGCTCTTAGGGGAAATTGTGTATTTCTACCCCTGCTTTTAGTGACAGTCCCTTACCGGAGACAGTGGTGAGGATTGAGATTTCTTAGTTACTGCCCTGGGATAAAAAAGGTCCGTCACATATTGGTGGCAGCAGTGGGATGTTAATTGAGCTTTAGTAGCCTGTGAGTAGTTGTCACCATGTATACTCTTGACAGCCACAAGGTAAACATACAGATTTTGATTGTCACAACAGTTTTATTCATTTTTTAGTCAGTTTAGTCAGGGACAGCAGAGTAAAATGTCAGCAGATGATTATAGCAAGTTGACAAGTAACCAGTTGGCCAAGATGTGAAAAGCCAAAGGACTGGTGCATGCCCACCTGACTAAGGAAGCAATGATCTCAGCCTTAGTTGCAACCACAGAACAGACCAGCAGCTCAGAGGATATCCAATTTGCCATTCGGGCTAAGCAGCCTTCTGAGACAAAGCAATTCACCTTTTCCTCAGAGGACTTAAAAATACATCTGGAGTTAAATGGACTCAAACTGGAGGTTGAAGAAAAGGAAATAGAGAAGCAGCGTCATTATGAACTGCAATGTTTGGAGGCTGAGGAGGGGAGAAACAGTGTCAGCATGAACTAGAGGCTGAGGAAGGAGAGTGAGCGAAAGAAGCAGCATCATTATGAGCTGAATAATTTGGAGATGGAAGCTGAAGAAAATGAGAGGCAGAGACAGCACAAAAAGGAACTTCTAACCTTTGGCAGGGTCATGGAGGTAATGCGGAAGGGAATGAGCTAACCCCAGAAGCCATAAAGGTCAGTAAACTTTTTCCTCAGTACAGGGAGGGAGATGACTTTGATAGTTTTACTTGTCTATTTGAGAGAGTATGTAAAGAGTATAATGTTGACTAAGGGCTCTGGGTATGGTTCCTGACCCCCTTGCTCCATGGTAAAGCTCTTAATAGAATTGCTAAACTGTCTGATGTTGATTGTTTTAATTACAACAGTGTAAAACAATGTTTACCTGATTGTTTCAAACTAACCCCAGAAATGTATACAAAACAAATTTGTGAGCGTAGACACAAGGCAGATGAAAGCATATGTGATTACATTGCTGATTTAAGCACTTACTTTCACAGGTGGGTGAGTGAGTGTCAGGTCACCACTTTTGAAAGACTGGCAGACATTTTGGTGAGGGAAAAAGCTATCAGCACTTTGTCTGAGAACATGAGGATCTGGTTGGCAGACCGAGAGTGTAACTCTGCAAATGAGTTTAGGTGAAAAGGGGATCTCTACTTAGCAAGTAGAGCACCACTGCATTAAAAAAGGGATATGCACTGCTGCACATGGACATGAGAGAACCCATTGAGGCAGCCTAAACCACTCCAACAGAGTTCACCAGTAATGAGGGAAGCCTTTAGTTTAAGCACATGGTCAGTATCAGGTATTAGATGTTTCAAATATAATCAAAGGGGACATGTACCATACAAATGTCCATTGAAGCAAGGTGAGAAACAAAAGATGAGGGAGCTAGCAAGTGAGAATGACAGAATGCCAGTGGTATGTTGTTTAGAAACAACAGAGGTGTCAAACTGTCACTAAAATGTGTATCCTATCTTAGTGAATGGAAGACAGGTCACTACTAAGACAGACATGGTTTCTGATATAACCATTGTGAGGCATGCGATGGTTAAGGAGCAGCAGTACTTGCTCGGGCAGTCCCCATTCCAAATACCTTTAGCCAGGCTTCATCTTGACTGGGAGGGTGGAAAAGGGAACAAGCAGGTAGGTGCATTTGAGGATATCCCTGCAGATGTCTTAATAGGGAATATTTTGATAATGTAGTACCTTGTATGCATGCAGTTACACTCAGTCAGGCCCAGCGACAGGCAGGTAGGTTGGGTAGCCTGAGCGAGACTTTACAAGGCTTGAGAGAGGTAGCTAAGGAGGCACCTGATGCTCAAGGAAAGAGGGAGTTTGTATACTGGAACAAAGGGTTATTGTACAGAGAGTGGACCCCTGAGGGAGGGATAGACAGTGAGGTAATACAGCAGTTGGTAGTGCCCAGAGCCTACCATCTGGCACTTCTAGCCATAGGCCATGACATTCCTTTTGCAGGTCATATGGGCATAAAGTGTACTAAGAGATGAATTATGCAAAACTTTTATTGGCCTGGGATTGCAAAGGATGTAACAGGGTACTGCAGGACCTGTGAGCAGTGCCAAAAGGTAGACAAGGGAGGAGACAAGGTCAAGGCTTCGTTGATGCCTTTGCCTGTGACTGAAGAGCCATTTCAGAGGGTAGCTATGGATATTGTGGGGCCTCTGAATACTCCAAGCTCTACAGGGAAGAAGTATATCCTGGTAGTAGTAGATTATGCTACTAGATACCCTGAGGCAGTGGCTCTGTCCTCCATTGAAGCAAAGAAAATGGAAAATGGTTTGTTAGAAATGTTCAGCAGGGTAGGTTTTCCGAGGGAGATACTGACTGACTGAGGTGCCGACTTTATGTCAGACCTGCTGGCTTGTCTGTGGAAGTGTTGTGGGATGAAGCATATAAAAAACACCCCCTACCATCCCCAGACTAATGGTCTTGTGAAGAGGTTAAACTCTACATTAAAGACTATGCTACGGGCATTTATAGACCGGTTTAAATGGGAGTGGGACAAACATCTGCCTAATTTACTTTTTGCATACAGAGCGGAAACTCAAGAACCTACAGGCTTTTCACCCTTTCAGCTGCTGTATGGGCATAGGGTGAGGGGGGGCCTTTAGATTTGATTCATGATGAGTGGGAGGGTTTGTGTGAATCCCACAAGCAGTCTATTGTGGCATATGTCCTAAACCTCAGGACAAGGCTTAGGGAGCTCATGGGTTTGGCCCAGGAGAACTTCTGAGTAGTCCAGCAGCAGAAGAAGGTTTGGTATGAAAGGAAGGCTCGAGCCCAGGAGTATACTGTGGGGCAACAAGTTATGGTGCTCATTCCTGTCAGACACAATAAGCTGCAGGCAGCTTGGGAGGGACCCTTCAAAGAGGTAAGGAAAATTAGTGATGTTAACTGCATGATAAACTTAGTAGGCAGGAGGCAGGTACATACAATGTACCATGTTAAACAAGCCACCTGGGTGGACCCCTAGCATAAACAGGCTATACAACAAGAGAAAGAAACTTAATGTCCATGAACAAGAGGGAACTGGCTCATCAGAGGAAGAAATCCCTCTCTAGCTTTAACAAACAAATTAGAGATCTTGTCAAGTCCTCTAAAGCTAATTACAAAGCAAAAATAGCCTCCCTAGCTAAGGATAATCACAAGGCATTCTTAAGCCACATCCAGAATCTAAAAGAGAATACCCAGCTATGCATTGAACTGGTTATGAATGGCACCACCCATATTCAACGGAATGTAATAGCCAACCTGTTAGCTGACAGATTTGGAGCAAACTTCAGGTCCCTGTCCCCACCAGTTTTCCCAAAAATATACCTGCTACCATTTCTCAGCCTATTATCTCAAGAGCGAAGGTCATCTCTATGCTCTCCAGGGTCAGAAACACAACATCAGTGGGACCAGGTAACAACCCAGGTTGCCTTTTAAACAACTTTAAATATGACCTAGCAAACCCACTTGGGTCCCTTTTTAACCACAGCCTGCAAACTGGCTATATTCCTGCAGAATGGAGGACAGCAACAGTAATCCCTCTGCATAAGAGGGACCATCAACCAACTCTGGAAGTTATAGATCCATAAGTTTGACAACCCTCATCTTCAAGGGCATGGAAAGAATCAATATGGATCTTATCAACAAGGACATAGGTTATCTCCAAACTCTGGACCCAAATCAGTCTGGATTCGTTTAAGGATAGATCATGCCTGTTAAACCTGGTTGAGTTCTTCAAGAAAGTCAACAAAGGCCTGGATGAGGAAAAGACAGTACACATTGCCTACCTTGACCTAGCCAAGGCATTTGACACAATCCCCCAATTAAGTATTATAGAAAACCCCCCAAATGGGAATTAATCCTTATGTCACTAGATGGGTAGCCAATTGGCTCACCAACAGGACGCATACTGTCAAAGTGGGTTACTTCACCTCTAGCAAAAGATAAGTCACCAGTGGTATACCACAGGGTTATGCGCTATGCCCTTTACTGTTTAGAATGTATGTCTCAGCATCCAGGAAAACACGGACAACCTGTGGCTGACCAAGTTTGCTGACGATTGCAAATTGGAAGCAATCATTGAGTTCCCCAATGATGTTAATATACTGCAGAAAAGGTTAATGCAAACAAATGACTGGTGTCAAAGCCACAGATTAAAGCTAAATGCAAAAAAATGCACTGTTGTTCCCTTTGGGAAAGCTGACATCCCTACTAATAACATTATAGACAGCACCACCCAAGTGTAGACCCAGTGGTACGTGATCTGGGTACTTAGGTTGAAAGCAATCTGAACTTCAACCACCATGTATCCACAGTGGTAAGGAAATCCTTCTGTGTTGCACATCTCATAAGAAAAGGCATTACATCTACATCTAAGGATATTATAATTCCATTATGCTTGGTCCACATCAGACCAATAATTGAGTATAATGCTACCTTTTGCATGTACCTCACCAGACACCTGCAACAGCTGGACAGACTACAAAGGTTTCTCACAAACAAAACACAGGGTACACAAAACAAGTCCTATGCAGAAAAACTGAAAGCCCTATCACTGTATTTTGTCTCCTATGGCCTGCTTAGGAGTGACTTGTGCTTGGCTTACAGTGCAGTCTCTGACCCGGCCCTGATGGAAATGTTACACATTCATAAATCAAACTGCACAAGGGTCACTCACTCCAGGGATCTTAACCTAGCTTCTGACATAAGCAAATCATGATGGAGAGATAGATACATCTCCCAGAGACTGCCACTTCTCTGGAACAAGATTCTAATTCACGTGAATCACAGCCTTCCCCTGACCCTCTTTAAATGCAACTTAGATCAATAGATGGGTGATCACAAATTCACTCCTGGGGTGTCTCCCATGTCCCTCATGGACTGAGGCAGTTGGTATTAATTACCATAGCCTCTTACCTCTGTGAGCATTGCTCACATAACCACTGACAAATGGGGTAACTAAGGATAAATACGGCTAGGCTTTTAAGGTCCCTAGGGCCATTAGACTAGTAACCTTCTATGAACATATGAACCTATTAAGATGCATTCCATTATTCCTCCACATCTACCAGAAATCTATCTATACTTTCCCTGAACATTCAAAAACTCCTGTATAAAGTCACTTCATTTCATTCCTGGATATCTCTCCACACCCCTGACATCCTTAACCTCTCTGAAACCTGGCTAAAACCCCAAATATCTGACAAGGAAATCCTCCCCCCAGCTATCACCCGTCTGGATAGACAAGAAAAAAGGGGGAGGTGTAGCTGTTCTGCACTCAGAACAACTCTTCGTCTACCCTCTACCAATCTTTCCTCCTAACTTCCACCCAACTGAAGTCCTCACTGTAAACTGTAAACGAAACAATCACAAAAAGTTAGCCATTGCTACCATCTAAATTCCTCCAGAAAACATCCCTACTCTTGAACTCTTTCTCTCCTGGATCTTACAGGCTATCTCCTATGAAACTATCATCCTGGGCAATGTTAACATAGACTGGAATGTACTAGTAACTGACTCTCCAAACACCAACATTAACCTCTATGGCTTCTCCCAGCTAATCACTACCCCACACATCTGAGTAAACACACTGATATGGGCACTACATTTGACTGGATCCTTGCCTTCAATCCTAACCTATATCACAACCCCACTACACTGCCTGATACCCTACGTGACCACATTCCCACTTCTATTCAAAGACAGTCCCTCCAACTGTACAAATCTCACCAATAAAAGGACTGTCACAAACTCTCTAATTTCAAAGCAGATACTTTTAACCATTCACTCTCCTCAATTAACTGGTCCTTCCTCCATGACCTCTCCCTTGAAGAGGGAAACTTACAGTATCTTCCTAAACACTCCAAACTCCCTCTATCATTGATATTGAAACTTTTCTTAACTCCTTCTTCATAAACTCAATCCACAATTTACAAAAAAAAAAAGACAATGATACCTACCCCACTACCTTTTCCTCACTTCCTACCCACAAAACTGCCTTCTGTCTCAAACCTGTCCCTACAGTATATATTAGATCACTACTCAGCAAACTTAAAACATGCTCACTATCTGCTGATAACTTAACCCCTCTATTCCTTAAACTTGCAGCAAATTCTAGTGCATATCCTGCTTCCAAATTAATCAAAACACAGTTCCTGAAATCTGGAAGAAATTCTTTGTCATACCCTTACACAAAGGTGGAAACTCTACTGACCCCTCTAATTTCAGACCTATAGCCATTCTGTCTCACCTATCAAAAATACTCAAAAAGTCCATTCATAAGCAGCTCCTATATCATCTACTTCAAGAAAATCTCCTAACTCCTACCCAACATGGCTTTCACCCTAACCATAGCACATATACTACACTAATATCTTTCACACAGTCCATCGCAAAATCTCGCGACAGCAATAAGTTAGTCTCTTGTCTTTTCCTTAACCTCTCTAAGGCCTTTGACACTGTTTCACACAAAATACTTCTGTCTAAACTAGCCAGCCTTAATTTCCATCTCTCTGCACTTTGCTGGTTCTACAGCTACCTCTCCAACAGACTTCAGTCCATTAAATGGCTGTCTGCCTCTTCCTCCCTCCTCCCAGTCCAAACAGGGGTTCTCCAAGGCTCCATTCTTGGACCTCTATTATTTAACATTTTTACTATCAACCTTTACACATCCTGTCCTCACTCCTCTTTAATACAATATGCTGATGACTCCACAATTATCTTCTGCTCTGACAATCTCTCCCACCATGTCACCCTTACCCAAGAGGTGCTGTCTATTGAAAAATGGCTAACTATTAACCAACTCCTTCTAAACCCTAAGAAAACCAAACTCCTCCTCTTCCTCTCAAAAACTCTCCAACAACACAAATCTACCTCCACTGTCACCTCCCTCAATAACACAACTATCACAGTAGAACCTCACACTAAACTACTTGGAGTCACAATTGGTAAACTAAAATTCGATCTCCACATCGATCAGTCCATCAAAAAGACTCACCAAAAACTGGGCTTGCTCTACGGGCACAAAAAAAATGCCTCACAAATGAATCTAAACTCTCTCTTTCTCTCTTGCACAAGCTTTCCTACCCCCTCCCTATTTTATGCCACTCCATTCCTCACAAACCTACAATCTAATCTTATGTCTAAACTGGAACTCACATATAATAAAATTGCTAGATTTGTTGCAAATCAACCCTATTGCTCACACCACTCCCTATCTTTGAAAAGCCTGCAGTTGCTTGAATTCTGCCAACAACTTCTGCTACCTCAGCTACACCTGAATCACTCCATCCTAAATAAACCCTCCACATTCTTTTAATGTGGGTTTCAATGCCATTTCAGTGAATGTGAATTTTAAGAGTAGAGAAGTTAACTGTTAATTCTACGCCTGTTTACATTGTGAGACTGTATTCTTTTGTTTAGCAAATATCTATTGGTGTTTGTACTATAAAATTTAAAATAAAAGTTTTAAATTAAATTCAAATATGTGTAATCATTGTAGAAGTGAAGCAGAAAATAGTATGCACAGTGAGAGATTTGAACAGTATTTATGGTAACTGGGGAGAAATAGCCAAGTAAAGGGACACTGGAATGGCTGGGGGGGGCATCCATTACCTTGACTAGGGCCCCATTTGACAATAATCTGGCTCTGCATGCCCTTGTACATTTCTACAATTCCTCCCCATCATCATTTGTCCATCTTATTTGTCTGTATCCCCTTTTATTTGTGAACTCACCCTGCAGTGTGATCACCCACTCCATATGGACTTCTCTGTGTCTATACGTTGTTTCCCATACCCTTATCTCATTTCATACCTGTTATTTCTTCATTTACTACCCCTTCTCTTTCCCTATCTTCCCTTATATATTTCAGAAAAAGGGAGTCTATCTTCAAAAAAAAAAAAAAAAACCTCCTCTTCCACTTCCTCGTGTGCATCTCTTCTATGTCATCTTTATTGTTTTCCTTTTCTGCTATCCTCTTTTTTCCTTCTTTCTGTTTATCCCTTTCCTTACTTAAAATGCCATAAACTGATGGCCACAAAGGGACTCTGGCAGAGTAAGGCTGCTGTCAAAGTTGTTTGGAGCTGCTAGCCAGCAGTGTTAAACCTGGATCATGCATGGTCTCAATGTCAAATCTTGAGATTTTAGTACTCAGTGGCATTCTCTGTCAATCTACAAAAACCTATGAAGATAGCTAAAGGACTTATGAAAACAAGCAGCAGTTACACACATGGGCAAAACATACACAGATGCCTCACTCTTCTCAACCAGTTTTACACATTTCCATCTCCAAACAGTTTACTTGGGTAGTTCTTTACTGGCTTCACATGTGTAAAAACTAGCACCGTTAGTTTGCACTAACTGCATTAAAATATAGGGGAAGTGCTGATTTTCACACATGTACCTTGCACATGTGTGCATTGCAGGACTATGAATATCACTCATAGTCTTTCAGAAGGTGGTTATATGAATGATGGCTTTATGCACACTTTCTGTATATAGTGGGACCCCCTGAAGACTTTACTGAAAGACATACAATAGTTACAGCTGTTAAACCACAAAAGTTACAAAGGACTACAAAAATGTCAGATCTGGTAGGCTGCAAAGCTTTCTGTTGAAGTTGTTTCTATAGTTCTGTGTGCTGCAAGTTGCTTAGTCAGCCTGAACGTTTGGGTTTACTTGAGTTATTTCACATGTGCATATGTGTTAATACATTCAAGTGTGCAAGGATAGTACAGTTGTGTAAGTTAATTTACCATAGCAGCATATGTGTGAATAGATCACTATTACAGTAGCTGTAACTATATGGGATATATCCTGCCAAGGATTCACTTTCAATACATCCTCCCTAGAGTATATACTAGTATAAGAAGGATGCACAGACACAAAAAAGTCAGAGCTTTCTTGCCCAAAGGGGAGACTGAAGCCTGAAGCTCTTTAACAATTAGGACAAGTACAGCAGATGTTGCACGTCAGGAGGGCAAATGTAAAGAAGGGCACCCCATACTGGCAAAGGAAAGACTAGGAAAAAAGAGGGAAGGTGGGAAGGGTTTAAACAATATTGTTTTTTCAGATTTAGCTTGAATCACATACTGTTAAAAATATATATGGTGAAATAAAGAGCAGCAAAGTGTTTTGGACTGGTGAACTGGGATGAGACAATTACCCAAATATGAAAAAACATGGATGCCCTGATGTCTGCAAAAGGTTATGACTGGGGCCAAACACTGCAAAAACTCTTGGAGCAGTGGAAAGGCCAAAAGGCAAAGAGGTAAACTGAATGTGTAGTCCCACAGTAAAGAATCTAAGGAAATGTCTGGGCATTTTGTGGATTGGGATATGCAAGTAGGACTCTTTTAATTCCAAGCTTACTTGGGAAATGAAAACAGCTTGTAAAGGGAAGCATCTTGAATTTTGGAACCAAAAGAAAAGTGCTTAGCCTTGAAAAGTACAAAATTGGTCTCCATGTGCCTTCCTTTCTGGAAACCATTACAAAATAAAAAAAACGTTGCTCCTTTACAATGGAGGCAATGGTTCTATTATACTACAGGACAGGAAATATAACAGAACTTGAAAAATATGGCTTTCATTTTATTGTGAATGAGAGAGCCCCTGACTAACGTGGAACGGATACCCACTGAAATCTGTAAACATCCTTCATTATTTTTAGATCCCAGGCATCTGAAGTTATCTTTTTCCAGAAATGAAGGCAGCAGAAGAGATTGCATGCATGCAATTTGGGAAGAATGGTTGGGGTTAGGAGAAAAAGGGGGGAGGCATAAGTAGCCACAGGGCTTTCTTTTGGGAGGAGGTCCTTGAGATCTTTCTCCCTTTCTTTTGGAATCTCCCTGTCACTTCTTATATTGTTGTCTAGCTGGCTTTTGCTGAGGGGCTTTAAAGGACTTTGGCAAAAAAAGGACTGGAAGAATATGGCAAATCCCTTTGATATCTAGGAAAAGGGGACAAAAAGTGTTGTTTGACTCATTGCATTAACTTACCCCTATCTTACAGTTTCTTTAATACTGCTGCTTAAAAATTGCTATAAAAAAGACCTCAGTCAAAAAGGCATTAAGCAACAGAGCTTTGACATCATCAGAAAAATTCAGTAATTTTATCCATGCATGGATTTCTATGGATTACATTACATGCAACAGCAACAACACAGGACCAAAGCTATAGCTGACTCATCTATTTCCCAGTCCAGTCCCATGACCTAGCAACCCTCAATTGTAATTTAAGGGACAAAAACCAATTCATTCTGATCTGACTAGTGCTACTCAATGTCAAAGCACAGGTCCTGGGTTTTTGTGCCCTGCAAAAAAGTATTCTGCTTTTAAAACTGTAACAAGCTACTTGCTACATTTGTAACAAACAGCTTGCTACAACTTATATCACACAGGAAGCACTGAAGCACTTCAGACTTCAGTCATCACCACAACAGCAATATCAGAATTAATAAATTTCTATATTGGCATTCAGAAATGATTACTGGTACTCCACTAGTGATCGATCAGCATCTCTCTATTATGCCATCTAGCACCATGTATCCAGGGCAGATGCCTCCTTCACCTAACTCTAGCTACACCTCTGCCCTAGACAAAGCATATACTGCATTATAAATGCACCTTAACAGTATGCTTAGGGAGCTATAAGTAGAGTTTAACATTTCTAGCAGAGAAGATTTAGTGCTAGAGTTAGAAAGTGAATGAAGCTAAGGTTTGCTGAATGATAGCACAAATACATAAAAGATACTCTGACATGCAATTCTGGTAATCAATAGTTGTAAACCAGAGTGCAGGCTGTATAGACCTTCTTTCCATATCTATGAAGAAAACAACTTCTGTCATTTTGGGACAGTGTTAGACATGGAAAAGGTCTTTGAAGTTTTGACACCAAATACAAAAACAGTCTACAACAAGGTCTACAAGATTTCTGTAAAGGAATTTACGTATGTTAGGCACCCTGTTAAATCAGCCAGGTTTCCTAGGGGCAGTGTGTTGGGAATCAGAAGATAGAGAAGTAGGGGAAGAAGCGATTGGAATCAGGGAAAACAGAACAGAGGCAGAAGCAAATGTATCATCTAAAACCTATAAAACTGGGGGGATGGCTACTGGTTTACGGAAATCCAGACTCAATAATTCATAATATCAGTTTTGAGATTCTGATACTTCCCTAACCTCCAAGTAAACCAAAACCACCAAAAGCATCAAAATAAAAACAGCACTAAGAAAACACATGCTGGACCAAGGAAGGCAATGGGGCAACCATTCCTTTAATCCAACATATAGTGCTTTCTTCAGTTAAGTAATACATTTCCCTACCTTCCATTTAAAATATTCCTTTATTTTTGGAATTGCATCCCAACAGAAATTTCATCATGGGAGTGCCTGAAGAGAGGGTATCTACTGAGTCAGACTCACAGGGAGTCCGAGAGGATAATTGGGAGGTATTGTTCAAGCCCTCAATATTTGATTCAGAAACAAATCTCCATCCAAGTTAGAGGAGGATTTCTTTTCTATTAACTGGTAAATGCTGAAAAGACTGAATTGCCATAAACAAGCCTTTACAAAATTATGCCAGCCTTCTTAATACATTTTCCTAGTAGAAGGGATAGAAGGATGTGGTAAATATTTTGTCTTCTGAGTCCTCTTTCAAGGAGTCTCTATTTTGAAAATCGTAAAATGAGCATCTAAAGGCCTGACCACCACCAGAGCTACATCAATGGTTTCCCTCACCAATGCTTCCTGAATATCTCCCTCCCCCTCAAAGATTATGATCCTAGTTTTTCATTCTCAGCTTTTAAAAAAAAAACACTTTGCTAGAATCTACCATTGCTAGAATTTCTTGTGTTCTGAATGAGTGTTATTCTGGAATCTGGAAATACAGAGCTGATAAGTATATTTTTTGACACTTTTTAACTGTTCAGAGTTCTGCACTGTCTTAATTTTTGCTTGACTGAATTATTTATATATTTGCTGCCATTGTTTTCTGATACTCTAAGTGCCTCCATCTTGATTTTGCCCTACTTTATTGCTTTCTGCACTTGTTTTTAGTCATTTTTTAATTTAATTGCACACTCAAGTGCGCTAGCTTGCACTGCATTTGAATTGTCTCTATTGCTGTTTTATCTGCTTTTCTGTAAAAAAAAAATTCTAAGCTTGTTTCTGCCTTTCCTGTAACTAGTTTAGTCCAGATACACAATTGCTGTATCCAGGACTGTTTGTAAGCTTCTGAGCCCCCCCCCAAGCCTTTCTGTGTTAGAGGGAAGCCTTCCAGCTTATCAGTGGGAGTGGTAAGCACTAGGTAGCCTATCTACCACAAGACGAGTGGTTTCTAGCCCAGAAATTGTATTTTATTGGCCATTTGGGCAGTATTTACATCCCTTTCAACTTTCTGGTTTAAAAGCCCATGTTTGTGCTTGTTTCTCACCTTTCCTGTAACTAGTCTAGCCCAGATACAGATTTGCTGTACCCAGGACTGTCTGTAAGCTGCTGAGCCCCCCAAGCCTTTCTGTGTTGGAGGGAAGCCTTCTAGCTTATCAGTGGGAGTGGTAATTACTAGGTAGCCTATCTACCACAAGGGGAGTGGTTTTTGGCCCAGAAATTGTAGTTTATTGACCGTTTGGGCAGGTTTTCCATCCCTTTCAACTTTCTGGTTTAAAAGCCTGCATTTCTGCAGGTTTGTGCTTGTTTAAGCTCCGTGCAGTGGTGCCGAGCTGAGGCAAACTATTACTGGTGCCAGAAAGTCTGCTGTTCACTTTTTCCTTTAGCTCTTGCTAGTTCTTTCTCTCTTGCACTTCCAATAGGTAATCGCTTTGCACTTCAACAGGTTTTTGTAGCAATTATTGTAGCACACCTAAGTGCCATCAGCACTAGTCGTTCTTCATGGAAATAGCTCTATTACTTAGTAGTTATGATAACCCCTCCTAGCATGATTAAATAGCAGTTCCCTGTGCTTTCTCCTATTAACCTGGTGCACTTGGGCATTCTGACGCAGTGTAGCAACTGCCTCATGTACACAGACAACCCTCCCCTCTTACCTACTAACACTCAGACGTGAGAGATGCATTTATGTCGCCAAATTGGAGGCTATGCACTCTCCATTCAAGACCAGACTAGCCGGTCAAGAGGAGAAGGTCAACACCTGCAGCACACCACATGGAACACATAGTCCTCCAGAACACCCACTATCACAGCTCTCATAAAAACACAAACCACAAACCCACCTTCGCGGTGGTTCTCAATAGAAATTTACCCAAACAGCAGAGACCTCCAAGACAGAAACACACTCGACCACCACTACACAGTACAAACCACAGGACACACAGCTCACCTCCACAGTGTGCCCCTCAACCTAAGCCCCTAAAGTTAAACACCTTGCCCAATACACTAATCATAGGCGACTCAATAGTGAGGCACACAGATGTCCCACTCACTAGGTTGAATAAGGAGAAGGTAACAGTCAGCTGTCTATCAGGTGCCAGAATCCAACACATAACACATGCACTCAGGTCCCTCCACAACAAGTACAAGTATGACTCTGTCATTGTCCATGTGGGTGTGAATGACCTGAGAGGCACCTCCCTGGACTACATGAAAAGAGACATAGTGGAGGTCTCGGATTATGTGGCCCAGGCAGGTATGACACTAGCCCTGAGCA
Source organism: Protopterus annectens (assembly GCF_019279795.1). Lineage (NCBI taxonomy): Eukaryota > Metazoa > Chordata > Ceratodontiformes > Protopteridae > Protopterus > Protopterus annectens. The sequence goes on along the minus strand of NC_056728.1, from coordinate 1,865,786,474 downwards.
GTATCCCACCATCACCTAAAATGATACCGCAGTACAAACAAAAAATGAATGACTTCAACAATTGGCTAAGTTTCTGGTGTCATTCTAAGGGGATCCAGTATCTGTCTGCTTGGGATGACATGATTGACAGACCTCAATGCTTTGCCAGAGATGGCCTGCATCTGTCACCCCTGGGTTTCCGGGTACTGAATAAGGCTCTTGCCACCCCTATAGTGCCCTTTTTAGGTGGTGTTTCAAAGACCAAATTACCACCATAACAGCTATAAATAAATGCAATCGGAGGGTCATGCTGCTCAACACTATAAGTCTAAATCTTAAGATGCACTCACTCAAATGGAGAACATCAACATTTGTGCTGTAATGGAGACCTAGTTTAAAGCAGCAGAAAGCATCCCTGAGCTACCAGGCTATAACTCATTCCACACCTTTTGGCCCTGAAACATGGACCAAAGCGCCAAAGGCGGTGGTGTCTCCATATTCATAAAGGATATGCACATCTCCAGACTAGTAGCCCAGCATAACACATCTGAGATAATTCAGGTACAACTGACAATGGGTAAGACAGCGATCAAGGTCATAGCCTGCTATAGGTGCCCATCCATGTCCCTAGACTCTCACTCCACATTCCTAAGCACCCTGGAATCTATCAAGTTCCAACCCAACACTCTCGTACTAGGAGACTTCAACTACCCCTCCATCAACTGGGAAAACTACTCAAGCACCAATACACTGGCCCAAGTCTTCCTGGAATTCATCAATTCCAGTGCCCTGGGCCAGCTCATTCTGACCCCTACTACAGGAAGCAATATCCTTGACCTGGTTATTACTAACATGGGCAACTGTTGCTCTACACCAATAGTTAATACCTCCCTGGTCAGATCCGACCATAAACTAATCACCATGGAAATCCACGTCACCCACACCCCCCCCGCAAAGGTAACCACCTTGAAAAACTTCTCCAAAGCTGACTTTTGACTCCTAAATACAGAGGTGGCTAACTTCATGGCACCCATGCCAGCGGAAAATAGCTGCATAGCTGCCAAATCATACACCAATACACTGTACGAATATGTACATAAATGCATGGAACTAGCCATACCCAACAGAACCAAGACGCTCTCCTCCAAAAAAAAGGAAGCCAATCTGGTTGTCCCCTGCCATTAATAAGCTCTGCAACAGAAGGACAAAACTTTTGCAGAAAAAGGTGAAGTCCCAAGACTGGAAAAACTCCGTTATTAGCCTCAACAAAAAGTTGAGATCCCTCATCAAATCCTCTAAAGCCAGCTATGAAGGCAGAATTGTGGCAGACACTAAAAACAATCACAAAGCCTTATACATATATATATATATATATATATATATATATATATATATATATATATATATCAAGAACCTCCACGGCAATACCCAGATTTTCTCTGAGTTACTGCACAATGGCACCTCCTATACTGAGCCAACAGATATTGCCAACATACTGGCCGACAGATGCAGTGCCAATTATACCCCTCTCTCCTCCCTTAAAGGACCAATCACAATAAAAGAATGCCAGGCACCCAGAATTACTGCAGCACAGGTTAAAGCTGCATTGTCCAAGACCAAGAATACAGCTTCCATGGGACCCGATAATATACCTGGCTGTGTTCTACATGAACTACAAAGTGAACTGGCACCACATCTGTGTGTCCTGTTCAGTCACAGCCTCACCTCAGGCTTTGTCCCTACCAAATAGCGCACTGCTACAGTCATACCTCTCCATAAAGGGGGAGCGACTAGAGACTCTGGGAATCATCGCCCCATTAGCCTGATGAGTCTGATATGTAAAGCTATGGCGCACATCATCATGGACCTGATTAACAAAGATATAGGAAATCTCCAGATTCTAAACCCCACCCAATTTGGCTTGTGAAAGGGAGATCATGCCTGCTCAACCTGGTTGACTTCTTTGAGTCAGTCACCAGGGCTGTGGATGAAGGTAAGGCAGTGCATACAGCCTACCTCAATCTGGCCAAGACCTTTGATACCATTCCTCACTCAGGAATTATTGATAAACTCACCAAACTAGGTATCAACCCCTATATCACTAGGTGGGTTGCAAATTGGCTCACAGATAGAACACACAGTGTGAAAGTAGCTGACTCCAAGTCAGACTGCAGACCAGTCATGAGTGGAGTCCCACAGGGATCGGTCCTGGGTCCTCTCCTGTGCATCTACTTCTCAGATGTCCAGGCCAACACAAAGTAACTGTGGCTGACCAAGTTTGCAGATGACAGCCATTATAAGGCCTCACTGAGACCAATGACTGGTGTCGAAACCATGGCCTTAAGCTTAACGCCAAAAAATGAGTTGTCATCCCCTTTGGTAAAAACTCAGTTCCCACTAATTACCACATTGAAGGGAGCCCACTGAACACTGAAGGTGTTATAAGAGATCTGAGGATGCAGGTTGACAGCAACCTCTCCTTCGACCACCACATTGCCACTGTGGTCAGAAAGTCCTTCTATGTGGCACATCTCATTACTAAGGGTTTTGCATCCAGGAAGAAAGAGGTCATCATCTTTCTCTACTCTTCCCCCATTAGACCAGTCATTGAGTATAATGCCCCATTTGGCATGTACCTTACTAGACACCTGCAACAGCTTGAGAGGCCACAGAAGTACCCCACAAAGAGGATTCTAGTCATTAAACACATGTCCTACACAGACAGACTCAAAAGACTCCAGCTATTCTCTGTCTCATATCACCTACTTATAGGCAATCTCTGCTTGACTTATAAAGCCATGTCTGACCCAACTCTGTTAGAAATGCTACATCTAAAGAAATCCCAATCCCTCTGCACCACGTGCTCCAGAGAGCTCACCCTCATTACCACAATCAACAAAACATGCTGGAGGGACAGGTTCCTCTCCCAGAGACTGCCCATGCTCTGGAATAGACTTCCAATACCTGTCAAGCAGAGCACCTTGCTGTCCCTCTTCAAGAGAAATCTTGATGAGTGGATGGGTAATAGAAAGTTCACCCCAGGGATCACTTCAGTGGCTCTACTTGATAGAGGCACTGGGAATTAACGTCAGACGCACGATGCCAGGGCACTTCTATGGGCTAGGCTTGTAAAGGCTCCAGGCCCATTAGCCTAGTACACACCTATGAACCTATGAAGCCTGATGCACTGTTTGAATAGACATGCTTAACTCTTAGGCCATTATGGTCTCCTGAGGGGTTGTGCTAGAGGGATCAGGAAAAATGGTCTTTGAGAGCTGTGAAAGAGACACAAAGCACAGAACAGAGTATAAAGTCTGGTATTCCTTGAAAGTGTTGTTCAACACATTTTTCTTATTCTTCTGAGGGAGGAGGTCAAGTAAAAGAGATTCAGTCACTGCGGTCTCACGTCAACTGTTTAAGGTGCTTATTCACTCCTTAAGGTTTTTGGAGTAAATGAAAGCAAATCTGACAAGATATTTTATCATGTTGTTCCCCTAAACAAAATACACAACAGAAAAGGGTGTCCTTGTAAGAAAGCTGTCTTCCACACAAACATTTACCATCCCTGACAGGCATAAGCAAATATGAATAAAATTTTCTTTCAGAAAAAAGTAGGGTTTCCTAATGAGGGCACTTCTCTGCCCAATTTTGCAGCTAAAGCCAACTGCCAAACTCATGACACTGAGCTAATAAGAAGCCTATGTAAGTGTGCTTAGTGGCACAAAAGTTGTGACTCTCATAAAGCCTGTAGGTCCTTTTTATACCAGCATATACTCTTGTGTTAAAGGAGGATATATGAGGCACAAGGAAGGAGCCCAAAGCTTTGTAGACTAGCAGGACATCAGATCCCTTAGCAGATTATATTCCATACAGTTACAATTACTAAAACAGTGATCTAATAAAAAATATAAAGTGACAACCAAAGAACAAGAGGTTATTGATTTATTTTTACAACACATACATAAGTGACATTATCCAAATGCTCTGCCTTTCAATAAAGAGTTTGCATCTACCACTGCAAAACAGGGTGCAAAATGCAGCATATATTCCGTGTTCAAGGAATGCAAATTATTCTGTCTTTTCCAAGCAACACCTGCCAAAGTATCATGCTGCATGCTTCTTGCTTTCATGGTAAAACTGGAATGCTGTACGTGTTCTAGGAAAGTCTGTTGCACAGTTTTTCCCCACTTTTGCCACGTTGGACTGTGGTGTAGGAGTGCCAGCTAAGGGTAAACGTGGAAGCAGTTCCACAGGTCATTTTCTAAGATATTTGTTACACTCTGCTTCACCAGATGCACATGTCATCAAACACTCAGAAGTGTGCATTTAAGGTGGATGAGGGCATCATCCCAAACTGCCTCCTGTATATGAAAATGTGCATCACGCTTTATGGTATAGGATTTGCATAAAGTCTAGATGAAAACCTCAAAGTACTGCAGTGAAAATTTTTCATGAAACAATATTGTAGTAATGAAGTTTTTTTTTTTAATGTCTTTCACACAGACCCATTTAAAACATGCATGACAATCCTGTGATGTTAATTGACTATATGGCTGACAATCCTGTGATGTTAAGATAACTGACTATATGGCAATTTCAAAATGAAAACATTATTTCTGCTTCAGTTTAATTTATCTAAGTGTTGAGTTTGTTAATACCATGACAGGAAAAGGCCCTACTCCTAAGTTAGGGAGTAATTAAAGTTCACAAAAGTTTCCTTTAACCATTGATGCTTGCCATGAGTGTACTGCTTAATACCTGCAATGTACCCAGAATTGTCTCTTTCTGTGGTCAAGATGAAATTACTTGGATTGGTATTACATTTAAGTATGCTTGGAATTTTTTTTTTTTTTTTGTTAGTCCAGTTGTTCCTACTACTATTAGAACTTGGTGAGCGATAACTCATGCTCTTATACAAAGTTTTATGCAAACACAATGCACAGACTGTGAAATTTTTTCTTACTCCTGTTTGTACATTTCTATATTTTGTTGAAACAATTAATAAGTGATGAAAAAGCATGTAAATGCAGCAATGTGACATACATATAGAGTGCTCTGAAAGCCAGTAAAGCACTTAGCAAGTACTGTGGTATAGACAACAAGTAAACATAATTGCAAGGAAAAGTCAGGGAGAGTTTTTAAATCCTGCATACTTACTAATGTCTACAACCTTTCACCGATATATGAGAATACACTACAAATATATATATATATATATATAAATGTGTGTGTGTGTGTGTGTGTGTGTATACACGTGTGTGTGTGTATATATATATATGTATATATATATTATGTATGTATATATATATATATATATATATATATATATATATATATATATAGACACACACATATATGTGCATACATATACAAATGCATATTGTAAATTTACAGGCACATGAGATAAATGCAGTGAGCAGCTTGCAGAATTATATTACTCTCTATAAAATGCTAATGGAATGTTACCCAATAAAACAGTCTATGAAACAATACTTTGCACTTTAAATATATGCCTGTAGATAGCAGTTTGAAGTGTAGACAACCAGTGCTAACAAACCTTTATACTGATTTGTTCTGAATCAGAATGTTGCTTTTGTACAACACTGCACCTCGTAACTGTTACTCACTCCGGTTGCTCTACATCATTTTGACAAGCTTTAAGGAAAAAAGTCCAATTACAAACACCATCAGGGAAGCATGACTCCTCTGTCAAATGCATACTTCTAAAACAGTAAACTGCTCCTGTGAGAAAACTGTTAAGAGACAAAGCCCATAAAATGTTAACACTCACGTAAGAGGGAATGGGAACATGGAGAAGCATTCCCAAAATATTCATAAAGAGAAACACAAACCAGTAGACTAGAAAGCATGTTGCAATAGCAAGCAGCCGTCTGTGATGACAACTTAGGAGAGGATGCATCTGTAATGACTTGCATCCGGTCTCAGCTTTGCTGCTGCCCATAGGAGAGATGTCACTAGATGAAACATCTACTCCACTTACATTCTCAGCATCTAGCAAATGGTTAATATGCAGTTTAGCCAAAGAAAACATATCCTTCCAGAAAAACAGTGAAATAAGGATTCCAGCAAGTACCAGAATGATGCAGTATGCAGAGATGGCAACGGAACCTTGAATTGGGCACAGGATGTAATCTACTGAATCATTTATCGGCAAGAGCATAACAGGAGACAGTGCAGTGGAATCAGCCTCAAAGACAAGAGCGGACAGATAAATTACCAATATCTGCACACAGTACCATGTCATTTTACACCATGAGGCCAGCTGAAAGAAATACAGATGGTCAACAGCCCCTAAAACAAAGGCAGGCAGTGGAACCACTTTGTAAACTCTAGAAAAGGAGACTAGCAAAGAACACAAGGCAGAACTTCTTTCTGACATGCTAAGGGCCTTCACTTCTATAACTAAGTAGAGCAGTAGCAGATCTGCAAGGAAAAGTGACAAGCAGAAGAGTCCAAGAAAGCTCTGCAACAGTTTAGTCTTCATCAAAACAACAGTTAAAACATTGAAAATAAATTTTAAGAAAAATAAGTAACAGAACAAATAGGTATTGTCGATGATGTAGGTCTCGTCTTTGTCTGATTCCTTGACTTGTATTATAGCCATCAATGTTGATCCACTCACAGAGCTGAAGCTCATATTTGATGCCCAGTTCAACACTTCCATGTTGTTGTGGAAGACTTCAGTCGTTGTCCTAAGACCTTAAGACTGGTTCTTTAGGGAATGTGAATTTCACAGCAGACTTCTAGTGTATAATGTAGTCTTTTCAGACTGTTTTTCAAAACACTGAAAAATCCATTTAAATGTCAGAAGAAGGAGCTGTGAGGTATTTTGCGTGGTTAACACATCTTTTTTTTTTTTTTTAATTTTCTCTGTTACATGCTTTAAAATATCTGACAGCACACAATGGGGTCAACCTTTCATCTGGAAAAGAAAAAAACAAATTGTTAGAACCAAGATTTTGATATATTTTGCTTTTTTTTATTGCAGCAGAAGACAACTCTCATTTAGGATAACATGGTATAGACAAGGGCAGCAGACTGGGTATAGCTGTTATTGTTACTACCTCAAAGTGCTTGATTTTCCTGTTTGGTTCCTGGCAGTGAGCCTATTGCACAGGGTCAGTACATCTTTTCTCTATCCATATGGGTTTTTAACTAAATCTTTGGTTTCCTTTCCCTTTCCAAAGATATGCTAACAAGTGAGAAACTTAATGTAATTATTGAAAGAACAACAATACGGAGTGGACAATAAAGTTTCTGTTTTATAAGACAGGTTTAAATACTACAAAAGTCAAACATGGAAAAAAATAGGTAAATACTCCAACACTAAAGAAGTTTACAAAATGTGACATCTAACTGTTACAGCCATTCTGTGTTCTTGCTTTTATGGTAATGAAATTTAAAGAAGACTTTAGTCCTTGACAAGAATACAAACTATAACGCTGTGTAGTCTTCATCCAGTCTAATATATAGTGCAAAAATATTTTATACACAACCCAATCAAATAGTGCATGTAATAACAAAACAACAAGAACATATATATACTAGGCTCAGGATTATTACTGATATAAAAAAAAGATATGTACATTCAATATCTACCATTTAGTTAAGCCATGGTGTTTTAACAGAATCTCTGCATACAAATACAATATATTTCCAGTTCCTGAGTCCTGAGGTATTTGTTAAATTTTCTGGCATGCATTATATCCTATTCAGGCTTACTGGAGAACTATAGTCTGTCCAGAAGGCAATGGAAGTGAGGCAGAGAACAAGTGCTGGATAAGACTCCAGTCTAGCATATAACGCACACAAAACCTACACACATGCAGTTTGCAAGAATCAAATATTCTTTGGGACAAGGGAGGAAATAAAAGACTACAGCAAAAACCCACCCAATGATAGGGAGGACGCACAATTTCCTCATATAAATTATATCATTAAGGATGTGTCTACAGGACAAGCACTGAGTCAGCAACACTAACCACTCTACCACTGGGACACCTGATCTTAATATATCCAGTTCTATTAAATAAAAATGAAATGTTGATGCTGAGTAAGTCAGGATACATTTATGTAATACACCTTTTCCAAGAAGTAATCCATAATTCTGAAAACCTCTGGTTATTCTAACTTTTAACTGTCTATATAGCTGCGCTGTTAAAACATTAGCTTATATACAACTGTTTGATCAAAATATTGCGCATATAATACTCACTCAAATCTTATACCTTGAAAGACAGCTACTTGTGTTTATGCTCATTTTTCATATCAGCAATATGTTGGTGCTTTAAAGATATTTTAATATATGCAATGCATGGAACGTGCTGACAGCTATAAACAAATGCACACATATACAAAGAAGACACTGCAGTAACATGAAGGGTGTGACAGCATTTAGAGGTGTTCAGTGATTAGAGAGGCTTTTTTGCTTCTGTCTACTATTTGGGTGGCAGTGGTACATGTGTTACAACTTTCAAAGCTATCTAAAATAATTATTTTCATACTGAAGACAAGTATGTTTAAACAGTACAAGTTCTTCCAAGTTATCAAGTATTTAGGTACTAATACATTATTTCTAAAAATGGCCTCTATGATATAATCCAAATTGTTAAATCCAAACAAAATGAAGAGCAATATTTCAGCACTCCCACAACCCACTGCTAATACTAAATTTATCAACAGTTATTTCCCATTAACAACACTACCTCTTCATTCCTGCTCCACCCCCCCATTCTACCTTAAAACTATTACCAAACTGAAATTCAAAAGGTGTAGGAAGTTGCTTGACTACAACCTAGACTTTCACATCTTGCATCATGAACTGCCAAGATAAAAAAGCAACATTCTCAGCAGCCCTCTGAAATACATATTCAGTCTAACTCTACCCAGCAACTCACTTCCCCACAGCTTCTGATTATATATCACCCAAACATAAGCTCACTAACCTCATTCAGTGATTTCTGTATAATAGCTAATACATGTCCACCAGACAAAATACTAGAAGAAATACGCCTATGGTTAAATACTAGAGAAGATACAAAATACAACATCCTCACAGACAGACAGCAGTGCTTCAGATCTAACTACAACACATTGACAGCACTGTACCCTGCAACCAAAGACAGTTTTAGTAATACGAAAAAATCCCTTATTACAGGCATCATTTTCCTTTACCTTAAGTGAGACTTGAAAACTGCTGATTGCCCTTTGCTTCTTCAGAAATTGTCTAGCACTGGAGACTCTTAGGATGTAGTATGGTGGTTCACCAAAGTCTTATCTATCCATTAGGACCATTATCAGCCTTTCAACCATTTCTTATCACAAAATGGCATAGCTACCAGAGGTCTACTTTAAGGATCTGTACTATGCCCCTGTTCTCTTCTCACTGTTCATTAACTCTCTACCATATAACCTACCACATGACCCCTGTACAGTATATGCAGATGATATATTGTTCACCAGCACCTACAAATCAGCCAGCATTCTAAACAAACAACTCCTAAATGACTTCTCAAATGTTTGCAGATAGATGATAGTAAAGCGCTAACAGTCAATACTAAAAAGTCTTCAGTTATGATATCTGGGACTCCTAGGAGACTGAACATGCTAAAACAACCTATAATTACTGACCCATAAAAAGTCACAAAGGTGCAGCGGTAGCATTGTCGCTTCACAGCAAGAGGTTCTCCCATTCAATTCTTGGCTGGAGCGCCTTCTGTGTGGAGTCTGTATGTCCTCCCTGCATTTGAGTGGCGTTCGAAAGACGTGCGTGAATGGGTGTGCCTGTGTTGAAGGTTGGGCATCGGGCTGGCACCTTGGCACCATAAAAAAAATAACTACTGCCAATCATTAGCGGACCGGAGTTCCGCTGTGGCGACCCCTAACTGGGAAAAGCTGAAAGAAGAAGAAGAACTGCCAATTCACAATCCAGCAAAGCTAGGTGTTATACTTGATAAAAAATTAAGATTTAATGCACATAAAAGCAATGGATTGATAGTCTTTAGGCAGCTTAAAGCATTATATAAAATTTCCCACCTGCTAATTTCTTAAGCACATAACTCCAGTGCCAAAAATGTTCTTTTTTCCAAGACAGGAATAGGCAATACTTTTTATCTCTCTGCACTTCCAACATACTATTTCAATGTTACAAACAACAGAACAAATATTAAGATTCAGACATTCTGAAAATAAAAGGGAACATCACAGTAACAGTCAAAAGAACAAAATGGATTGCTATGGAAGCCAGAGTTTAATTTCTGCTAAACACACTTACTTTTAAACTCATACATGAACACTACTGCATGCCATTAAAACATTTCTATTTATTAGGCACATACCTATTGATTAAGATGTTGGGATAGGCTACCATGACAAAGACCTTCACACACCTTGGTCACTACTGAAAAAGACTTCTATGAGACAGCCTGCAGCTTTAAGGAATTTACTCATTGGCACACTCCAGAGCGGTAAGTTTCTAATTCCCTTTCACTGGCAACTAACTAAAATATCTACACTTATTTTGATGACACAGGGTAGCCTTCTTCCTATTGCTTTTCTATTCATATGCTAAAACTTACAACAATTATGTGCTCATAAATATTTTACTGCCAACATTACTATTAATCACTTTGTACATTTTATATATATATATATATATATATATATATATATATATATATATATATATATATATATATATATATATATATATATATATGTAGGATGCTATCAGTTGATTGAGTTTTTAGAAACTTGATCTCCATATGGTTGAGACCATATGATCGAGTTTTTGAAAAACTGAAACTTTTCAATGGAGATCGCAGTTCCGAGTGGATCAGAAAATTTACCCTTTTCCTCACTCTAGTGTGATCTCGGAGTTGGTATATATAATTTGCAGGAGGTGTGGGGGTTGCGCAGGGGCTTGCATAAAAAATGTAAACAAATTTTGTGTGTGTGTGTGTGTGTGTGTGTGTGTGTGTGTGTGTGTGTGTGTGTGTGTGTGTATGTTTTTTTTTTTTTAATGTTGGAGTTTTCAGAAACTCCATCATATGGTCTCTGATATTTTTTTCAAGTTTCTGAAAAGTCAATCTGATATATTTATATATATATATATATATATATATATATATATATATATATATATATATATATGTGTGTGTGTGTGTGTGTGTGTGTGTGTGTGTGTGTATATATATATATATATATATATATATATATATATATATATATATATATATCTTGTACACAGCTGTATTGTACATCTGCCATTTTTAATTAACTTACCCTCTATGAATTCTTGTGTCCTACTTCTGTTTTGCTATCTATACAACTGTGATAATTTCAGTGTTCTAACGTATATACTCAGTGTAACCATGCTGTTGTTGCCTTTTTGCCCAGTTCATGGCTGAAAATAGTCATTGGACCAGCTCACTTAGCCAGTTAACAAACTAAATAAATAAAATTTCTGTCTTTCAGATAAGATGTCAAACTATTGTCTCATCTGCCTAGGTTGGTGGTAGAAAACTTCAGGTGGATATAAAAAAAATATCCTACAGTACTTATAAAAAAAGAGTAATGGAATTTCTCTGGAGTTCTGGCCAAATTTTTCCTAATTAGTCACCTCAGGTCTCCCCTGAAAAGGAGCCACTGACCTAGTGGGACTAACCTGGTCAGAAAAATAGATCGATATGCAGATAGATAGATAGATAGATAGATAGATAGATAGATAGATAGATAGATAGCAACAACTACTGTAAATCATCCCACGTGTTTAGGATATATATGTAAATACAGCAGTACAGGCTGATCTATCATGCAATCTTTGACCCCTCCAGCAATTAATTGTAGGTATTAACTCTTTATATGATAATAAACTATGACCCAAGGTAAGAAACTGTCATTGTTTACATAAGATACTAAAAACTGATGTGAATTTCTTCCATAAAATATAAGAAAATATACCTTCGACAGAATTAACATTTTGCTTATTAGGGCTCATGGAAGTTAATTCCATCACCTTTTTTACTTCTAATATTAAAATATTTGGTTTATTCCTCATGTATGATTTTTTTGTACACATTGACTTTAATGCAGCAACATACCTCTGCATTGCAAATTCAGTTAACATATGTGATCCTGCTATGTTCATTGTAGAAAAGCATATGTTGGATGGCAGATTGTATAAAGACTTTAACAACTGTCGCAAAACAGATTTTTACAGAGATCAGAATGCAATGATGAGCCCATCTGCTTTTCCAAACTAGAAAGCTCTAACTTCCCTATTATCATCATAGCACAGTTGCTACTGCTGACATATTCTATGTAGTGACCATTGCTTCCCTACTAGAAGATGCAATAGCTGGCCAGGTAGTGAAACCATATGACTAACTGCTGTCACAATGAAACATACCTCTCAACTGTCCTTGATTTGCAGGGGCATCCATGATTTTGACTCAAATTTGAACTCCGTCCCTCTTAGTCCCTCTTAAAAAGTGTGACTTTTGGAGAAAAGGTGGTGAATGACACTTAATAAATAATGACAATAATTAAAGTTATAAACTTATTTTACTTCAGAAAATGATAGAATAAGAAAATGCAAATTAATATGCAATGTTTCTAGTTAATAGTACTAATATTTTGAAAGTAACCCTGATTATTTCTGGATTTGTCCCTGCTTTTTTTGAGATTTGTCCCTGATTTCTTGAGAGCTGTGCAATGGGAGGTATAACTATAACAAGCTCAGGGTCGCCAAGAAACAGTTTTGAGTATATTGGCCCAGATGTTACCTCCATAGCAAACGTATTCATAAACAGGACTTTTTTAATTACAAAAAATCTCTACATGGTATGCAGTCTGTCATTGAAATGATAACTACAATGTACTGAAGTTCTTACAGCAGTAATGGTTAGCTCTAAACCCACCTTTAAGTTCACATGAATAATATATGTTCATTGGCAATGTTACAGTATTGCTCGAAGAGAACTCATACATTAGTGACAAAATAGCAGTTTATATGTCCTAACATATACTAAAAGAGGGCATGTTATAAAAACAAAATAACCAGAAAGTGGCTGTGGGATATACACTATACCAGACACTATTCAATGGACTCAGGAAGGGTTGCCACTAGTAGTAAGTCTTATCTTGAGTAGTTAATCCCTTGTGTAACCTTTTCTGATTCACAGACCACCCTACCTCACAGAAGGTGGTCTTGCCAGCCATGGTACATGCTAAAAAGACAATTCAAGGGAGTAGCTAGTAGGTTCAAAAGTGTTAATAGGCTAATGACCACAAGGGCTTTTTTAAGCCTAGTCACACATCCCAAATCCCTGACAAGTTCTGGTACCCTTGATGAGTATAAGCAGGGGCCTGGGAAATTAATCATTTACAGGCCTCCTGTATCCATTAGAGGCACAGGTGTCAAACTAGGGATGAATTTCCTGTTCCCCATCCAACTGTCCAAGTTACACTTAAATTGGGTTAGGGAGGAACTCTGCTTCACATGAATGGTGAGCCTGTTCCAGAAAAGGGTTAGTCTCTGAGATACATACTTGTCTCTCCAGCAGGTCCTATTTATATCACAGGCAAGGTTTAAGTCTTTAGAACAGGTAAGGTAATTCTAGTGTTGTTTGTTTTGTGGATATACAGGAGGTCCATCAGAGAGGGGTCTGAGAATGCCTTGTATACCAGACATGGATCTCCCCTCAATAGCTTGTAGGAAACAGAATACAGAGATAGGGCCTTCAGGTGGTCTGCATAGGACATGTTACTTATGTTCTGTATTCTTTTAGTGAGGAATTTCTGTGGACGTTCCAACTGTTGGATATGCCTGGCTAGGTACATACCAAGGAGGCATTGTACTCAATGATAGGTCTGATGAATTCCGAATACAGTGGAACCATGACTTCCTTGGACCTATATGCCATACCTTTCTTTATAAGTTGCACAACATAGAATGATTTCCTCACTATTGTAGACACATGATGGTCAAAGGCTAGACTACTGTCTATGTGCGTCCCCAAGTCCCTGACCACCGGGTCAACTCTTAGTGGTGTGTTGTCAATATGACAGTTACCAAGGGTGGATGACTTCCTGAAGGGTACTGTTATGCATTTCTTGCATTTAGTTTTAGTCCATGGCTGTGACACCAGCTATTTGTCTGTGTCAGCCTTTCCTGTAGAACATTTGCGCTGGTGGGCAATTCAATGACAACTAATTTGCAATTATCTGTAGATTTAGTCAGTCAGAGGCCACTGACATTGGCCTTCACTTCAGAGAAATAAATGTCAAAATGGAGCGGTACCAGGACCTATCCCAGAGTGACTCCACTTGTGACAGGCCTCTTTGTAGAGGTGGACTTCCCAATTCTAATTTCCTGGGTCCTGTCTGTGAACAAGCTGGCTATCCACAGGGTGACATAAAGGTCTGTACCTAACCTCTTACATTTGTCAACAATGTTTCAGTGGGGGATTGTGTCAAATGCCTTGGCCAAGTCAAGGTAGGCAATGTGAACGATTTTGCCCTCATCCATTGCTTTAGTGACTTTCTCAAAGAAGTCCACCAAGTCTCAGTTGGCATGACCTGCCTCTGACATTGGGTCTAGTGTCTGGAGGTGTCCTGTGTCATTACTAATCATTTCCTTGATAATTATTTCCATGGCTTTGCATATGAGAATAGTGAGACTTATGGGTCTGTAGTTTCCAGGGTCTGTAGATGGCCCACCTCTGTGCAGAGGGATGACTGTTGCTGTTCTCCATTCATGATGCACAATGCCTGTTTTGAGGCTACAGTTAAATTGCAATACCAGAGGACCTGAGAGGTCAGGTTTCATGCTGTTAAGAAGGTATCTTGGGATATTGTCTGGGCCCATTAATGCAATGTTCTCAGCCTTAGAGACAGCATTAAGGACCTGTCTTAGCAGGGGGAGTTATGTTTCATGGTATTACCTGAGGGAAGATTGAAAGGGAGACAGGGGTAAAGATGGAGTTGAATTTGCCGGCCGGTAAGTTTGCTATATCTTCCGTCTCAGTATGGGGGGTTCCATTTACAATGAGCTCTAGAAACAGCTGTGTATTGCCTTTGAGGATGACATAGCTAAAGAATGCCCTGTGCTTGTTCTTGGACTGGGTGGCAAAATTTACCTCGAATCTGGCTTTGGTACACTTTATTTGACCTCTGAGTTGTTTGTTTAGTTTGATGAAAGTGCTTTTATATTTCTGGGTGCTGCACCTCCTAATTTTTGCCATGACTTTCTTCCTTCTGTTATGCAACCTATTGATGTTGTGATTCCACCAGGGTGGCTTGCTTTTTGAGTTAGTTCTGTATTTCTTCCTGATGGGTACAGCTGCCTCTATGCAACAATTAATAGGCTTGTATAGGTTTCTGTCAGCAGTTCTGCATAGGCAGCAGTGTTCTCAGGGTTTATGCTAGCTTGAAATTTTGCCAGGTTATCACTTAATAGTAGGAAGTTAGTCTTAGAGTAGTTCCTGAATATTCCATGTATAGCTGGGGTTTCCATTTCTAGTTTTATTTTTACGTCAAAGTGAACCATTTTGTGGTCTGATCTTACAGAGAAGACATTACATTAGGGAGTGTGCCAGCACTCTCCCATATTAATGAGGACCAGTTCCAGTATGGTTGCACCCCTCCTTGGTATATTGACAATCTGGTCCAGGGAGTTTGTGTTACAAAATCCAGGAATCTCTGTGCTTGTATGTTTAGTGTCATATATGATTCCAGTTAATAGTGAGGTAATTAAAGTCACCCATGAACATGCCTAGCAACTGTACAGATCTTCGCAGAATGTCCAGATTTTTGTCTCATATTTTGGTCTGTTCTTCATAAAAGTTTGGTTTTCTGGCAAATCACTGGCAAAACATCGAGGCTTAAAGTCAGAAAATGATAACAGATGTTTGAGTTACAGACTTCATACTCCAGAAATTTCATGCTAATGCAAAATCTGTTATTCAATCAACTTTCTAAGTTTGTAAGAGTAATATTTAAAATGTGTCCCTATTTTTGGGCCTTT